>NC_134487.1:128427403-128483836 GCF_040206685.1 Ascaphus truei
TGTTTTTGCAAGGAAATTCATTTTTATACTTCTGTTTATAAAATGAACTTGGAGTTTTCATTGTCACGCACGCACACACACACCTGTTCATTGTTGCAAACACAGATACACACACACGGAGTTGTTCATTGTTACACACACAGATACGCACACAAAGTTGTTCACTCTTGCACATACAGATACGCATATGCACACACAGTTGTTCACTCTTGCACACACAGATATGCACACACATACTTGTTCATTCTTGCACACAGATACACACACACATACTTGTTCGTTCTTGCGCACACACACACACACACACACACACATACTTGTTCATTCTTGCACACACAGATACGCACACAGTTGTTCATTGTTGCACACACAGATACACACACAAACAGTTGGTGACTGTCTTTTTCTCAACAGATCTGGAGTGTACAGAGCGGGGAGCTGCTCAGGCAGTGTCGTGAAATAGCTGTGAATAAAGAAGATATGCTGCATGCTGGGTGGGTGACGGATCTGCACTTCTCTCCAGACAGTAATCTAATAGTATCATCTGGAGCATGCGTTAAAGTAAGAGACAAGACATATACAAAAGGTGGTGGGGCGGCCCGTTTAGAGCCGCAACATAGAATTATATTGGAATTGTGTTTATCTCTCACCTTCCCTGAATAAGTACAGCTATATCACTTATATTGGTCCTGTCCATGAAACAAGGAGGGATATCAGGGGGTGGGGGGCATGGGAGTATCTTGGGGCACAGTGTTAGTCATGGGGGTACAGTATAGGGTTAGTTACACGGAGTGTACAGGGGAGTATCGGGGGGCACAGGGAGTGTACAGGGGAATATCAGGCGGGCACAGGGGGTAGTCACAGGGAGGGTACAGTGGATTATGGTGGGGGGGCACAGGGAAGGTACAGTGGATTATCGGGGGGGCACAGAGTGTACAGTGGAGTATCGGGCGGAGGGTACAGTGGAGTATGGGGGGCACAAGGAGGGTACAGTGGAGTATCGGGGGGGAGGGCATAGGGAGGGTACAGTGTAGTATGGAGGGGGCACAGGGAAGGTACAGTGGGACCTGCATAAACAGGGGACTAATCGAACTAGTTAGGGTCCTGGGTCATATTTATTTTCTTAATAAAATGTTTTACCAGGAAATAGTACATTGAGAGTTACAGTGCCTCTCGTTTTCAAGTATGTCCTGGGCACAGAGTTATGGTGACAATATATGGTTACATTAAATGAACAGAGGTTATACAATCAATTTAAAGACATTTCATGGACAGTTTGAGATAATGAATGATTATGGGCATATGTAACCGTTGCAGGCAAGATTAAAATGTGAGCGCTGAATTCTTGAAATAGTAGTTTAGTTCGCTTATGCCCCGGGGGCAGTTTTATGCCCCGCGGGCAGTACTGACCGTTTGCTTCTCACCTCTCTGTATTCAGACTTCCTCAGTTCCAGAAGTATTTTGCACTGTAGGGGTTACAAAAGCGCATCCCATGAAGTGGGTGCGCGTTAGTGAGCTGGCTGAGTTTACCAGTTTATTTCCTACACTGTTATCTGATAACATCTGTGTTAGTAACTTTGCACTTTGATATTATCAAGGGCATTTAATAGAGACCTTTGCTTTAAAGTGTGGCCCAACCTGCACAGTATTTGTAATGATGTGAAAGCACTCTGCTTTATTGTAACTACACAGGTCCTGCAATATAAAATATAGGTTTAATGCCAATTTACATTTAGCTCTAAAAGCCTAAATCCATGGGAAACAGCAGCAGTCACCCAAGATTAAGTAATACATTTTGCTTACTGCATATAATAAATGACAGGGGGCTTCATATCCGAGGAAAGAATATTGTAGTGTTTCAAACAATTGCAGCGATCACGGTTATCATTATAAAGCAGTTCTTAGAAAATTACCAATAGCAATAGGGGCATTTTTTAAAAATTATTATATTATTATTTTTTATTTACATTAGCTGGAAAAAAATGTGTGTGTGTATGTATATATATATATATATACATACACACACACACACACACACATTTTTTTCCAGCTAATGTAAATATATATATAGCAACTGTAAATATTACTGTATGTTCACTTGCATGTCTTAGACAGGTCTGCAACCCTGTCTTTCCCCATTATCGCCCAGCATACAGCGCTTCCACTGCAGCAAGGGATTCTGGGAAATGACATGCAAATGAGCACTCAGTGCCACCTTTTGTCTCAAGCTCGTATTACACAAGCACATCCTCAAGCCAATGCATGCTGTTTTAAACACAGCTTTTAGAAAGAGGCTGGGATGAGATGCAAAGCCATTAAACCCACTCACAGACATGTTTCAACCTTGATGGGTATCAACAGTGTGAGGTTGGTTGTAATGGCTAAGCTGGTTTTGAGACTATAGACTAGGTAATCACCACAATTATTAAGGTTATGGTGGGTAAAAAAAAGTGACAAAAACCCTCCACATATATATTAGTCCAGAATACAAAACAATAAAAATAAATAAAAGTTTTCCGTATATAGAAAACAAAAGGATGTTTAAAGAATACATTTTTGACTCCAGTGAGGGCTGGCACCTTTAGCCCTTTCAGTGACTCCAGGGCCAGTGCCTTATTACTCTGGGGACAGACTGGATGGCTATGTATCACAAAGTTACAGCACAGGGGTTAATTTCCACGTATTGTTAATTTATCTACAATTTGGTTATGTTAAAATATGTAGGGTGTGCAGAACTAGACTTTAACATCATTGTTCCAAAAATGTATAATTAGCAAGTTTTGGGTTAATTAGGGTTAATTTTTCAGAAATGTTTTTGCCCAAAGAGACACCAACAGTACGTCCTGTAAATTCCCAAACTGGGTGTGTATTTATTTAGAGCAAATAAACTACTCGTATGTTGTAAATGTAACAGTAAAGTTAGTGGTGTGCAGCTGTACATCAAAAAGAGAGATATCAAACAGTAAATGCCTTTTCTTTTGTATCAGGAAATCGAAATGTAGATGCTGTTAAAATGTTATCACAGAGAGCACGGCAAAGCAATTTATATGGAAACATAAAAAAATGAGACATTCTAATAAAACATTGTATTTATTTATTTTTACAGTGGTGGGACGTAGACACTGGAGACTGCAAACAGACGTTCTACACAAATGGCACAAATCTTAAGTCAATCCGTTCCTGTTCTGCTTTTAGAACTTATGTAACCATTGACAATCTTGGAATTCTGTACGTACTGCAGCTGGTAGAGTGACAATGACACGCAGTATGCAATAAATATGCTGTGCCATTAGGTTCTTTTGATAATCTACCTTGTGTAACAGGAAGCAAACTGAGCGTGAACCTACAGGGATCTCACACGGGTCTCAGTTTAGCACCACTCTCAAATACAGCACGCTGGTTTTTTTAATTGCCACTTAGTGGTAGGTGGAGCAGTATGAGATTAAATGTCTCTCCTAGTCACTGTATATTCCTTGTGTTATCATTAACCTACTGTATGTTATCTTAAAGCAGCAGTACGAGCAAAGGGAACACAATGCCTTTGTCTTTGTAACTTGGACCCTGGCCAGCTGGTGCCTGCTGGAATTTGTACTTGCTGATAATTTTGTGCGTGTTCTTTATGATCTGATGTGCTTTGTATACATTTACATTTCCCCTGATCGCCTTGTTCTTTACAACTTTTCATCATCATGGTCATCGTTGTATCGCCAATACAAAAAAAGTGGGTGTTGTCAATCGGCTGATTGGACCCGATGAAAAATGTGGTCATTTTAATCCTTAGGTACACAAATAAAATAAATACAAATCTGGGGTGTAAAAAAAACAAAAAAAACAAAACGACAATTTTGGAAAGTAAGGGATTCTAAGTACAAAAGATGTAAAACATTATTGTTGTTTTTTTAAATGTAACAAGTACTGCTGCTTTATAATGTGCCAATAAGAACATAGTACAGTATTCACAGCCTGCGGATATGTGCCTCAAACACTTTTTGTATGGACAATGTTCTAATATATTTCTATTTTTTGTATATGTCCATCTTCTTCAATAAATCAGCATTGTGATAGATACATTGGGAATGTTGGCTTTTTTGTGCCAACACTGGTAATAACATTTTAATGAAGACTGTTTTTAAAGAACACGGATTTAGTGTAATAATGGATTAAGCCTATGTGTATGAGATGTTTCTGTATTACACAAGACTGTCTAGTGAATGCACCGTAATACTATAGGTCAGGCGTGTGCCAACTCCAGTCCTCAAGGGCCCCCAACAGGCATGGTATTAGGGATATCCCTGCTTCAGCACAGGTGGCTCGATCAGTGGCAGGGGGCACAGGGGTAGTCACAGGGAGGGTACAGTGGAGTATCGGGAGGGAGGGGGTCCAGGGAGGGTACAGTCCACACATCCTTAAAACCTGACCTCTTGGGGGCCCTTGAGAACTGGAGTTGGCCACCGGTGCTATCGCGTCAAGCCAAAGCAATATATGGAGGTGCTAGCTAGTCATTCCCTTCTGGGAAAATAACAGTAAACCTGGAGATGGTGGTAAGAGAGGAATATATAATGTTATGTGTAATGGATGTTCACAGTGCAACATCCGGAACACGGTGGCAAAAAGTGCAACAAAAGAGGAAATGGATGAATCTATTCAGACCCCTTCATCCATTATACAACATCACAGGTAGATGTATCTATATCACCTGCCACAGTCACTGGCACTCACTACTGGCTAAGTAACCGTTATTTTCTGCATGATCTGTTCCTTTTTCTTTCTTTTTTACATTTATACAAAAATGTTTACAATTTAAGCATTAGTCTAGGCTGAACTTATTGGGGTTGTCCTGATTTCATTCAGTTACATCACTGTTTATTTTTATTTTTGTAAATCATAGCTAATTTATTAGCTTTTGCTAAATACATTTTAATTTACATGTGCATTCATTATCCCTCTCCTGGAGAAATATTGCATAATTAAATTATTAAGCAAAATGTTTGATAACTCATTCTCATTGAATTCTCAATTCTGCTTTTGGATTCAAATGTGCTACTGAAATACATAAAACGAGGAACTTTGTTAATATCCCTCATCATATTTTATTGTTTAAAGCTGCAGTTCAAGCTGCCATTTTAAAAAAAAAATATATATATATATATATTTCCCATTCAATATGTGCATGAACACAATCTGCACACTGATTAGCTAAGCTGCAGATTGATCCGTTCTCCTGTAATCAATCACTTGCTCCGGGTTATTTAATACAGTTCTTGCACAGCATTGTGGGCAATGTAGTTCCTAGAATATGATTGACTGGGCAGTTACTAGATACAATTGGTTCACTGCTAGAGAGAGGGCGGGACTCAAGAGCCAGAGCCTATCAGAAGGGGAAGGGGCTGTCACATTGGAAATGCTTCCTACATTAGAAACATTAAAAATGTCTTTAAAATTTTTTTTTTTTTTTTTTTTTTAAATGCTACAAGTATTTTCTCATAGTACAGAACTGATTAAAAAAAAAACATGTAGGATATTGCTTGAACTGCTGCTTTAAAAGATACATTTTTACAGGTAATAATTTCGCTTCTTTTTTTAATAACATTGTAAAAAGTAATTATTCCATGCGGCATCATTTGTATGTTACTGCAGTGTGATCTGATCAATTTTCTGTCGGAACTAAGAAAACCACAAACCTGTTGAATGAGTGATCTCAGCGAACACACAAAGGCAATGACGAGGTTTCTTTTTTAATGACTATTTTAAAGGTGCAATCCCTACTACTCTTATTTTTAAATCAAACCTTAGAAATACAGTATAACATCCTTTTTAGATTTGGGGTGGGGGGGGGGGGGATAGAATAAATAGGTACAATTTCCTTCAGATTAAATACGGGTTTTGGTTAAATAGGAAAAGTAATATAATGAAAGTTCTTAGGAGAATTAAAAAAACATTTTTTTGCTGCATTTGTTTTGTCTTTCTTTTCAAGGAGTTGCATCTTTATATTTAGTTTGCCTGTGTTAGTTCAGAAAGGTGCAGTGTTTAGGTAGCTGCAGTACCTGTACGGCGATATATCCCTTGCTGCAGTGGAAGTGCTGTGTGCTGGGCGATAATGGTGAAAGACAGAGTTGCAGACCTGTCTAAGACATGCAGATGAACATACAGTAATATTTCCATTTGCTATATGCTTTACTGTGGAGGGTTTTTGTCACTTTTTTTACCCACCATAACCTTAATAAGTATGGTGTGTATATATATATATATATATATATATATATATTTCAGCGCCAGCAACTTAAGACCCGAACCGGATCTTGATAAATGTGCCCCTTTGTGCCATAGCTACTAGGCGGTGCTAAGCCAGAAGTTACCTTGTGGCGTGTCACGTGAATGGGCCTTAAGGCTTCGCACTGCTGGGTAATCGTGGGTCTTTATCTCAGAGCCTCAGGCACAACACACGAGGTTTTATTGTTCCTGTAAATACCTTGTTTAGCACAACAGGTCGGTTAGAACGGTGTCAGGGCGGTTCCCCCAGTGCTGTCGCACCGAGCCTTGCGCTTACAGAAGCCCCGCGCTCTTCCCCACAACATTTAAACCAATTGCAAGGGGAGAGCGCGAGGCCTCTGTAACTGCCTCTTACCTTCTCTCTGGCTTCACCTCCTGCACCTCCCGATAGCGACAACGCATCGCCATGACAACGCGATGTTGCAGCGATGAGACGCGAGAGAGAAGGTGACAAGCCCGGCGCTTTCCCCCGGCACCGAGTCCCACCAAATTAAAAGCCAGCTCTGGACTATATTGCATTTGTTTAGACATCACAGAAAATCAGGTTGGCCCGTCTAGCAAGCGTCTACATGTCGGGTCTCTAACTTATATCTTGCGAATACCCAGAATCCTGTTCAAGGCTGGTGGTTCATTCTCAAGAGGGGTCAAAATGATTTGCCCAACTCCACAGCAGCCTTAGCAAAACTGCCCAGAAATCATTTTCTATGCAATGTCTTTTTTTGTTTTTTAAGAAAGAAAATGTGGCGTGTCCAGGACGCCAACAGGAATGGCTGTGTAAGGCAGGAGCTCCGTGGATCCTGATAACTAAACCTACTGCTGCGGCCAAGTTTATTCGAGCATTTGCCCGTTCTTGGCCGCAGCAGTATCCTGGCACGCGCCGCAGGGTGACGGGCGCGCGCCGAAGCAGCGGAAGAGCGCCCTCCGATCGGGGCGCTCTCCCTACCGCTGCCGGGTCCGCCGGGTCCCCCGGAACCCCCTCCCTCGGGGAGCCCTGGACGCGCGTGCAGGGGGCGCTGGCACCCGATGATGCGTGACCGCGCATCGGTGATGCGCGGCACGCTGAGGGAGTGCGGCTCGCAAGCCGGGACATTTCCCGGCTTGCGGAATGAGCCGCACTCGGATAAACTGTGTCGGCAGTGTAACTAAAAGCGCCTTTCCCCCCAACCCCCAGACCCCCAAAATCCCAGTAACAGCCGTCGGAACAAGCAGGGATGACCACCAAACAAAAAACGCAACCCGCACACGGGGTTACGAAATTCTTTTCCCCCTCACAGAAAAACGCTGAGGGGACCGGCAAATCCCAAGATGGCGCCGGCACCTCAAGCACACGAGGCACAAGGCCACAGACCCAAGATCGCGATCGAGGGGAGGACTCGCCTAACCCTTAGGCTACTCTTACCCAAAGCATGATGAAGAGTATGCTGGATAGCCTTCACGTGTCTATCCAGAGCGATCTGCGGGCAGCGGTAACGGAATTACGCCAGGATATCACCGGCCTAACTGAACGCACGACCGCACTGGAAGTTAAAATGGGTTAAACACACCAGGCCCAATCGGTCGCAGAGAACGAGATATTCAGGCTGGGACGGGAGATAAGCAACCTGAAAGACACACTGGAGGATCACGAAAATCGTGATAGAAGGCAGAATATCAGGTTAAGAGGCATCCCTGAGTCTGTCCTCCCCAGCCAGCTGCAGGAATATCTTACTGACCTTTTTGCATCACTCTGCGGCGATCTTGATGTAAAAGACCTGGAGATGGACCGGGCCCACCGCACCTTGGGACCGCGCTCAGATGACCCAAACAGAACAAGAGACGTCATAGCGCGTCTCCACCGATACACAGTCAAGGAAAAGATCATGCAGGCCAGCAGAGCAAAGGAGCCCATAACATTCCGGGATGACCATCTCCAGGTCTATAATGACCTGTCAAAAATCACCGTAGACAAGCGACGAGACCTTCAACCACTAACCAGACTAATGCGGGACCAAGGGATAAAATATAAGTGGGGCTTCCCGTTTAAATTGACTGTAAACCGAAACGGGAAATTTCTCACAATCAGGCACCCCACGGAGATGACTCGCCTGGCCAACGCTATAGGCCTCGACCCCCCTCCGGCGTGGGACTCGGATACATCCGGGACCCAGAGAAGGGACGTCGACGAACCAACAGTGAGAGCATCGCAGCGGCTAGCAGGCCAAAGGCAGCAACAAAGATAAAAAGTTCAGGACTTACCTTTGCTCCCTTGTTCCCAGTTGTGAGTTCCGCCCTCATCAGACCCTACCCTGCAGTATCAGTGACGGAGGCCCCGGAGACCCGAAGCCGGACGGATGGGACAGACGCAGGCCGGGACTACAGCGACTCCACGGAAACAAACACCCTTGAAGCAGGCCGTGCAGCCATCATCGAAAGGCCCCATCGGCTTCCGGGCGGGTAACAGAGGAAAAGCAGAAGGAAGATGGCCGCCGATGCACCCGGGATCTCCCCGGTGCCTTGAAGCAGCTACCGGGGTCCAGCCCTTAGGGAGGGGGGGTTTTGATGGGCGTGTGGGGCGGGGGAGGCTGGAGGGGGCTGCGTCTGCCCCCCCCCCCCGTGTTGTGTCCTTTTTCGGCCGCCTCCCGGTTCCCTCTCCTGCCCATGGGGGAGGGGGCCCTTGGAGACCTAAGAGCGGAGGTCGCGGAGCAGATACCCGTGGAGGTAAAAGACCGAAAGGCGGAGACTGTGAACTGATCCCCCTCCGTAATCGTGAGTACAGCGCTCCGCAAGCCCCGACACCAGAGCTCTTAAAGAGACAGGCGCCCGGCGTGGTCTGACGGGCCTCCACAGTCAATGGGCTGAGGGCCCATTCTGAACACACTGTCGGCCTGCCTGCCACTAGGCCAGAACACAGAAATGTCAAAAATAACAACTGTGAACGGGGCTGGCCCCCCTCGTGTTCCCGTGCTCCCCCCATGTCCCTACTCCCCTCCTCCCCCCCCCCCTCCTCCTCCCCCCCTTCTCCCCTATACCCAATAAGAAATTATACTCAATAATTCATACTCGCCTATTCAACGAGTTGGGCCGGTGGGCGCCGGAGCTAACTGGGGAGCTGCAGCGGGGACCACCCCTTACGGCAAGGTGTAATACTGACATGTTAAGACACGCTGTGTTTGGAAGGATTGTCAAAAAAAATGTAATAAGCAAACATGTTGTTCTGCCCACCTCACAACTCATAAGGAGGGAGAGGATATAACAAAGAGGATGTAGGCACCCTCTCCCCATCTGTCCTCCCCCCTCCCTTCCTGCCCCTCCCCTCCCTCCCCCCTGCACGCCCCCCCCCCCACTTCCCCCCTCCACCCCCCCTTTCCCCCCCCCCCCTCAGACAACACTCGGAAGATAGTCGATATTATCGACCATGTCCACCTCACAGAGACCAAGGCACTACTGTTAAGCCTAGACGCAGAGAAGGCGTTCGATAGAATAAACTGGCAATTCCTGGACCATACTATGCGAAAATTCGGCTTTAACGACGCATACTTAGAGGGGGTCCGTAGATTATATCAAAACCCGTCAGCATCAATAAAATTACCAGGGGGCAATAACCAGAGATTCGAGATTACCAACGGAACTCGACAGGGATGCCCCCTATCTCCTCTCCTTTTTGCACTTACAATTGAGCCACTGGCCTCGGCAATAAGACTCAATAGAGACATCCAGGGAATAGAAATTGGAAACAGGCAGCACAAAATATCCCTATTCGCAGATGATGTCATCCTAACCCTTATCAAACCTCAAATCTCCCTCCCCAACCTACAAAAAGAACTCCGAGACTTTGGAAAAATCTCTGGATATAAAATAAATACTGATAAATCAGAAGCCCTGAATCTAAGCCTGCCAGAGCCAGAGGTGCAACTCCTCAAACTAAATTTTAACTACCGTTGGAGCTCCTCTTGTATCAAATATTTGGGAGTCAAGATATCAAGGACCTACCAAAATTTGTACCAACATAACTATCCGGCGCTGATCCAAAAAATAAAGCAAGACTTAGAGAAATGGGGAGGATACCAAATATCATGGATCGGGAGGATGATCTCAGTTAAAATGAATATTCTCCCCAGATTGCTATACTATTTCCAGACTCTCCCGGTCCACATCCCTGGCTCAGAATTGAAAAACATCCAAAAACTAATCTTCCAATTTATTTGGCAGGGTAAAAAACCCAGAGTCTCTAGAGCGGTCCTCTTGGTTCCAAGGAGGAGAGGAGGAATGGGTGTCCCGGACATCACAAAGTACTACCTAGCCGCCCAATTGCGACAGGTGGTAGTCTGGAACGCGAGCCCAAACCAATATGGCTGGCTAGACATAGAGACACAATATGCTGGGACGCCTTCACTGCCGGCCTGCCTTTGGTCACTGAGTAGAGAGGACATGCAGAATAGCAAATTCAAATTAGGCCCTATGAGACACACTTGGGAGACCTGGGCGAAGTGCAAACTCAAATTTAAGCTCACCACACCCCAATCTCAACTAATACAGATTCACAATAATCCAAAATTTCCCCCTGGATGTGAGGCCAGGCAATTTGACCAATTCAAAACCAAAAACATCAGGGCGATAGCCGGCCTCCTGAGCTTCGGGAAGTTCCTGAACTATCAAAATCTTCAAACCAGATATGAAATGGTAGGATTAAATGCTTTTAAGTACCTACAAATTCGGCACTTTATTCAAACATTGTCCCCAACGTTGGAATTTCCCCCTCTCACCGGGTTTGAGAGGCTATGCAGAGAAGCAGGCCACCAACGAGGTCTCATAACACAAATTTGTATAGAGTTGGAAAGGGCCACAAATCCCCCCACACATGACTATATGCTGCATTGGGCAGCAGAATTGGACGTAGTTATAGACCGAGAGGACTGGGAAAGTATTTGGGAAAATGCCTCAGGAACTTCCATATGTACCACAATCAAAGAAAATATATATAAAATACTGTTCCGCTGGTATCTTACTCCAGTTAGAATAAATCAAATCTACCCACTGGCATCCGACCTATGTTGGAGAGGCTGCGGTCAAAAGGGGGACATGGCCCACATATGGTGGTCATGTCCGGAAATTCAGAAATTCTGGGAAACAACACAAAAACTAATAGAAGAGGTCACAGACCTCACAATACCTATTGACCCGCTGACCTACTTGTTGGCCAGGCCCTTAGACTACCTGGACCGGCCAACGAGAAAATTAGTCTCCTTCATCCTAACGGCGGCTAGATGTGCGGTGGCTGCGGCCTGGAAGAAGGTGTCTCCCCCCTCAAAACAAATAATAATAAAAAGAGTACAAACAGTAATGGACATGGAAAGACTTTGTCTGCTTTTCTGAAAAGGTCTACCTCCACATTTAATAAAATTTGGGACCCATGGGAAACCCATATGGCTCTTTTACGCCGAACTCACCCACAATAACTCGGAGGTACAAATAATTCTACGGCACAACCAAGAGTCGGCAAGGAGTAGGGGAGCACGACCTATCTCGGTCGCACCCCTTCCCCCCCCCTCCCCATCCCTCTTTCTGTTTCCATACTCACGCCCCCCCGGTGGACCAACCAAGGTCAGGGGGGACGTTGAGACCTTCTTCTTTTCTCCCCAGTTAAAAAAAAGGAAAAAGGTGTATTAGGCTCAATCTCTGCACTATTGTATTGTCAACACTCTGTACTGATATGATTGCCTAATAAAAAAATTTGAAAAAAAAAAAGAAAGAAAATGTGAGTTTTTTGGAATTAATAAATAAAACCTGTTAATAAAAAAAATTCAGTATTTCATTTATTTCCACTTAGTACCCAATGATCTCCAGGGGGATACGCATAGGGTGTCACAACTGGAGCATTGCTCCTAAAACAAGTGCAACGTACCTCATGTTGGCTCTGCATCGCTTTGCATCAATGTATCAGGTTGCCTGCTCCAATTTAATTAGCATTTTGGGGAGGAATTAGGTAAAGGGATAGACCGTATCAATAACCTATATGAGGGACGAATATGAAATCTGACAGTCAAAATCTTTCCAAGAGAGTATAGAATATCAATAAGTGCACAAAATATATACAGTAATGGTAAAATACACATGTAAAAATAGCCAAAAAAGAAACCCCACAGTTTTGAAAGACAATCCTTACTGTGTGAGCCTTTGTAAGTATGTTTGGGAAGCCAGCTACCTAAAGCATAAACTTCTGTAGACACACTTATGACCCCCTCTTTGTTGGTAGGCCTGGCCGTACCAGTCAGGACTTCCGGGCCTGGTGGGGGCTGCTGGCCTCACAAGGCTGAAAGACGTGTGCTCCGAGCAGACATTGAAATCTTTTGACTCTATGGAAAAAGACATTCCAAAGCATGAGTCTTTGTAATTTCTGCAACTTAGAGCATCTATCTCCGAAAAGAAACCCCGATTGTCCCTTGACCCATTTTGAGCCTAAATTCAGGATCCCAGGGCTCAATGCAAACTCCATCCTGTAGGCCATATTGAAACACACATTTAAAATTCCCCATTCTTATGTTTTTGAATACTTTTTCCCATAGTAGACTCGCTGATTAAATGTGGTATTGACGTCCTCATCTCAAATGTACCTGTGTAACCCTAATTTCTGATGCAACCCACCTAAAATGTCTCCCCTTTCCTTTTTTGTACTCCCCCCCTATTTTTTTTATGTTGTCATATTTCAGAAACTTTAATAAAATGTGATTATAAAAAGGTCATTTTTTTAAGAGCAAGCCATGCTTAATGCTTAGTAGACAATATTCTAACATTTTATGAGAGAAACTCCTACAGGCTTCTGGTGGGGTTTCTGCTTTAACTTCAGCCAAGTTAGTTTCAAATTTAGGTAATGGAATGAAACACAGATTAAAATTCAGTAAATGGAAAAAGCTCGAGGTAGGGGCAGCCGCCATCGTACTGTGCAGTGTGGTGCAGAAATCCTTCACAGATAATAAGTAGGAGGGGCTGCATCTTTAACACTTCGGCATTCACAGTCCAAATAATAATAATAATAACAAGATCAATATTAGTGCCAATGAGGCATCGTGGTAGGGGTAGATTAAGACAGGTCAGCCTCCGAAATGATATAAGGTAGGGGTAGATTAAGACAGGTCAGCCTCCGATATGATATAAGGTAGGGGTAGATTAAGACAGGTCAGCCCCCGAAATGATATAAGGTAGGGGTAGATTAAGACAGGTCAGCCTCCGATATGATATAAGGTAGGGGTAGATTAAGACAGGTCAGCCTCCGGTATGATATAAGGTAGGGGTAGATTAAGACAGGTCAGCCTCCGATATGATATAAGGTAGGGGTAGATTAAGACAGGTCAGCCTCCGATATGATATAAGGTAGGGGTAGATTAAGACAGGTCAGCCCCCGAAATGATATAAGGTAGGGGTAGATTAAGACAGGTCAGCCTCCGATATGATATAACTTGTTTGTGTATCTGCTTTATTGTGGAACAAGTCAAAGAGCTTCTTTCCCGCATCACTGCGGGTCTCTGCTGATTTATGGTTCGGCTCCTAGTAAAGTAAATTGACTGCTTCACTCTTCCCATATTAATGTCATTTTATTAACATGCTGTTGGACACATAATCAGCACTGTACAAAGACAAAGGTACTAATCGGGCAGAAACAATAAGGCTTGAGCAAAAGAAGTAGACAAAGATATAACATTTACTCATTATGGCATGTTGATTAATATTGCCTTCACTTGTGCTGCAGAGAAGCTATGAAAGATGCAATAACTGTATAAACAACTATTGCTCAGCGTACCCATACAAATTGTAACTTCATTATAAACTTGAAAAGGAGATATATGTCTCGTGTAGCTGTCCTGGTGAAATATCTTAATACAAATTATATACATTTCTGTCATCTGCAATTGAACATGTAGCCCTCCCTTAAGAAATTCCCTATCCTTTAAAATGTGACATGGTTTTCTGATTAATCTCATTTCCAGCAGGCTGGTCACAGAGCCCATTAAAGCACCACATTTGTGAACATGAATCTTTACATTCTCAGCGTCACAGTTGTATAATATATCCACCGTGGGAAGGTTTTCCTGACTTATCATTCTTGTGTACCTTCACCTACCTTTGAATATGAGCCTCCCTTTTGCTTATTGTTGGTTTAGCCTGGGGGTGCGCAAACTGGAAGGCGCGCAAGATCTTTTAAGGTCTCATTCAGGGTGCTGGCTTCGGAGGGAGGGCGTGCTGCCGTGCGAGCTGCCGTGGGACACAATGTATTCAAATTGAATACTGGTTGTCAGGGTAGCAGCTGCCCTGTCTCCGAAGCCAGGAGTTGACGATGGCTACAGTTTCAATAAACGAAAAAATCGTTTTTTGAAGCTGCAGCAGCGTCACTGGGACCTCGGCAGCCAATGAAATCATTCTTGAGAATGATTTCATGACTGCAACTTGGATCCCTAACCTCAGGTCTGTAGCCCCGCCCCCTCCCCGCCTCCTCAACTCCTGAAACAGTCTGCTGGGGATGAACACACATCGCCGCCCTCCCTCCCGAACACCCTCCCTCCAACTCCTGCCAACTCCTGCCTCTGGCACCCTTAAAGAGGCCTAAGGGGGTGCTAGGAGAGGTGGACGGCGGGAGCGGATCCGGGGCTGTCAGGGTAGGACCGCGGCGAGAGAAGAGGATGGAGAGCGGAGAGTGGGCGGCAGGAGAGGAGGGCAGCGGGAGAAGAGGACGGAGGATCGCCAGAGCGGAGCAGGGTGGCAGAGGAGTTTGACGGCGAGAGCAAAGCACGATGGTCGGGGAGGAGCGCACTTCAGCTGTCCGACCTGGAAGTCTTCACTGACTTCCGGTGTCTGTCGCTGCTACAACGCCTCCCCGGCCGTCGTCCTCAACCGCGCGGCTTCGCTTTCGCCGTCCAACTTCTCTGCCGCCCTGCTCCACTCCCGCGGTCCTCTGCCCTCTTCTCCCACTGCCCTCCTCTCCTGCCGCCCTGCTCCACTCCCGCGGTCCTCTGCCCTCTTCTCCCACTGCCCTCCTCTCCTGCCGCCCTGCTCCACTCCCGCGGTCCTCTGCCCTCTTCTCCCACTGCCCTCCTCTCCTGCCGCCCTGCTCCACTCCCGCGGTCCTCTGTCCTCTCCTCCCGCTGCCCTCCTCTCCTGCCGCCCTGCTCCACTCTGGCGGTCCTCTGCCCTCTTCTCCCGCTGCCCTCCTCTCCTGCCGCCCTGCTCCACTCTGGCGGTCCTCTGCCCTCTTCTCCCACTGCCCTCCTCTCCTGCCGCCCTGCTCCACTCCCGCGGTCCTCTGTCCTCTCCTCCCGCTGCCCTCCTCTCCTGCCGCCCTGCTCCACTCCCGCGGTCCTCTGTCCTCTCCTCCCGCTGCCCTCCTCTCCTGCCGCCCTGCTCCACTCCCGCGGTCCTCTTCCACCAAAGCCAGGTAGGCATTGTTAAGGGCGTGAGGAAGAGAAGATGAGAGAGGAGATGAGGTGGTGAGGGGTGGGAGAAAGGGGATGAGGAGAGGGATAAGAAAGAGGATGCATTAGGAGTTCAAATAATAAAATTTAAAAATTGCCGTCAGTATTATCTTATTATACCACTACACTGATTTATTTTAAAAAAAAAGTGTAAAATTTGTCAGATTTTGCTGTTTTAAAAATGTTGAAATATGCCAAGTATTTTTACGTTTTTGCATTCACATTTATATTGTATACCGAATAATAAAAATAAAATGTTTTCATGTGATTTGGATTACATCAGGCAGGAAGGCCCCACTAATATCACAGATGAAAATTTAAAAAGTTTGCTCACTCTTGGTGTAGCCAATAACCGCTACTGGTTTCAAGAAAACCTGTCTGACATAGCATATGTGTGCTAGACTTACTGCACAGTGATCAGATATCTTAATATTCAGAAAACTAGGTTTACATCTCATAGTAATTTACCACTTCCATTCCATGTGACTATTCTAGTCTCTAGTGTGTGCCTTTTTGTGCAAATAGTTTGGGTCATATCCACACGTTTTAGGAGGACTGGAACCAGCCATGGAACAGGAAGAACACTCTGTTTCCTGGGACATCCTGAAAAATTAGAACCACATGCTTTATTGCACACAAAGGGGAAAGGAGACTCGGTTCTTAATTAGTAGCTTTGGGCCTTAAAAAATATATATTCAAGAATTTAAAGAAGGACGAATGTTAAAGAAGGACAAAGGCAAAAACACCTCAGAAAGCACTCACAGTCGCTTAGCCAAGTGGTGGCCAACTCCAAGAGACGACCAACAGGCTAGTCATTGACTGAGCCACAGATTGAGCCAGATGTGCTGAAGCAGGGATATCCTTAAAACCTGACCTGTTGGTGGACTTTGAGAGCTGGAGTTGTCCACTCCTGGCTTAGCCTATCCCATTAATGCCTCAGTTTCCAGTATTCATATGGCAGATATCAGTATTCTGGTCATGGACATCACAACTGATAAACAAACTCTGTTTCCACAAACCCCTAAAGCTTCAGGCAGAACAGAGCCAGCAACCCAATCAGGGATATCTGTTTGACCTTTTTGACTCCGCTCGGTTGTTGCCTTTTCATTTTGAAGCTGCAAGCTGGTTGCAAATGATGCAATGAGGTTACGCAGTGTAAAAATGTGACTTTGGCATCTATTCCATCCCCATATACTGTATATTTGAATTCCATTTTCTTAGCACAGGAAGATCAGAAGTGGCACAGGAAGTTATAACTCGCACTTTGGGTACGTTGTTACATTTGTTGTACTTCTTGCTTTGCTTTCATGACCAAATGAGCTCTGCCAGTAATTTTCTGAAGCACACACAGTTGGTTCCAAATACTCTTCCAGATGCGAACACTAGAGGGCGCCAGTCACCACACTTCCTGTAATAACTTGGGAGGTTTTCAATCAAAAGGTAATTGTAGCCACTCGCCAGTGTTGCAGTGTGTTACCAGCTAACAAATTAACATGCATTACCACATCCCCTGATTTATCAATGGGAAGAATATTAATGAGACAATGTAAAAATCTGCAGTGTAAATTATTATTAGCATACTGCATTGCTGGCTTCATCTTGTCATTGAGCCTATACCCTCTTTAGAATACGGCCTGAATATGAAGTGTTAAAGATGCAGATACACAATAGGAGCTACACAAAATGCAACATAAAAATAAAGCACGTGAGATATGGTTACTTCAGATCCTCCGACATGCTGTGGGTATAATATAGGTAGCACTGTAGTTCGCCTACACGCGCTGGAGACACTTTCAAGCAATCCCTATGGAAGTCCCCCAACCTATGCACCTTACCACACACACACCACTTTCTGTGTAATAGGTGCTATAATAAGAGACAAAAAGCCACAGTGCTACATCCACTATGACAAATTATATAGTTAAATACTTATATATAGTTGTAGCCCTTGTTCCCCGTACCTGGGAAGGAACTACCGGTACTGCTATTATCTGTCAGGCAACCAGGAGGCCCGAGCCTCCGCCACTGGGAGCCTGGGGTGATATCTGGGTGCAGCGCCTCCATCTGCAAGGGATCCCAACATGGTGGGATAAGCCCCTTACAGGATCAATACCAATAATACACACTCAGGTATATACTAACAACCTTTACTGAACACAATAATATCGGTACTCTGTACCCCACAGTATAACAATGTCCCAACCTGACACCACCAGTGACTGTCCCCAAAGTACATTGGGTGCCAGGCACCAATACGCTGATGTAATTTTCCCCCCAATGTCAGGACCCACCTAAAAGTGTAGGAGATAGCGCTATCCCGTGAAGTGTTGGTGCACTTAGTTGGGTACCTGCCCGGGACCTCCAGCACCCGGGTGATGCAGATTAACAAGGGGATCCGTCTGATCCAACGTTGTGGTCGTCCGCTATGGCGTCCGCCTCCACGTGGGGTGAATTCCGGCGTGGATAATATCACCATACAGGGTCTCTTACAACGGTGGTGGTCTGGTCCCAGACCACAGGCCGCAATCACCGTGCGGCGTCTTCACTGTGTCTCTGACAGTAAAATGGGGAAATGTCCCTATCTAAGGGGCCTTCCCTGCAGCAACCACAGGCTACTGTGAGTCGGGGGCCTAAGAAAGGAATATACTAGGCCTAGTCTCCGAGCCACTGGCTCTGCGACACTACCTGCGTGATCCAGCTCCCTTTTCTGACTGGTGTCAGAAGCAAGATGGCCGCCACATTTACAGCCTACTGCGCATGCACGGCACCAAACAAGATGGCAGCGCCCTCGCCGGAACAGCGGCGACCCGCTCGCCTGCTCTCTGGAACTAGCACCCTCAACGGAACATCCCTATAGCCACCCCCCTTGCGCATCCCAGAGGTAAGAGGGGGACCTGGCTACATCGTGTGTGTGTGTGTATATATATATATATATATAGTTATACGTTACCGTTCCAAGGATAGGTAAACAAGAGACAGCACTCAATGTTGAAAATCAAAGTGTATTTGTAGGACCGAAACGTTGGGTTTCTGGATGTATTTTTGCTTTCACTAATACACTTTGATTTTCAACATTGAGTGCTGTCTCTTGTTTACCTATCCTTGGAACGGTAACGTATAACTACATTCTCTATATGGGACGTGCACCTGTGGCTTACCAGCACCTATTGGAGTGCCAACTGCCTTATCTGACTATATATATATATATATATAGTGTGTGGTGGCTTTGGGTTTTGAGCTAATAGGGTGTGTGTGTGTGTGTGTGATAGGTACAGCTGGTCTTACAGTAGCCAAAGACATGTAGAGTACCCGCTATATAGGTATAGGTGGGAGCTGTGTTACTTTCTCTTCTGGAGTTGGGAGGCAGTGTTCTTGGGAAGTTATTGAATGACACTGGAAGGGTCACAGATGCTGGACAGCAGGCTCGAACTGGCCTATTGAATACCCAGGGAAATTACCCTCAATCAAGTGGGATCTCAAGGCCCAGACTGGCCAAGGAGTCCCAGAAATAAGCGTGAGACTCCCGAAATCTGGGGTATACTAGAGACTGGTTGAATCTCCCATTGCAGTCTGTGTGGGAGCACGGCTGCAGGGAACGTCAGGTTGCTTGGTGTCATTTAAAGTATGTGTCTATCTGAGTTCTTTGCATTACATCTAATCTATGTGCAATCATGAGTGCAAACCTGGTTATACTTTTTTGGGGCCGATATGGGTCTATAGTGGGCCCCTTCAAGTTGTTTCTCCCTGTAGACCCTTGCCACCCAATCCAACACTGCTGGACACGATTGAGTTTACTTACACTCCACTCGTTTCTGCATCTTCTAGAATGTCAAAGATCTGTCGTCTTTCACGATGCTGAGGTGTAACACAGCGGTTGCAGAAAAAGTAAGGCCTATGTTTGTGCTGTTTTAAAAAGGAGCCAGAAGCAGGTGGGGTTAATAATGAATCTCTAAGCACTTCACCCTCTCCAATACTTCTACTGTCACAAATGACATCACAGATACAAGATGCTTCCTCCTGACCCCAGGGGAGAATTTGTGGATATTTCTGACATTTTGCATTCGTTTCGGGTTTGGATGCCTTTTAGAGGCTACATTTTAACCAATTTGCTGCAAAAGTGGTCACAAGTGTGTAAACTTCCTTATAAATTGTACTATACTAGAAATCATTGATTGCATACACCACACCCACTATAGTACTTGTACATTTATTGGCAGGGGACAGTATATTACTAGACAAATGCCTCTCCCACAACTTCTAACCCAGTGATTTTTCAACAGGGGTTCCTATGAACTCTTGGGTTCCCTGGGCACATTAAAGGGTTGCCTACAATTTTCAGGTCATTTGAATTGGGCTGCGGTTATAGTGAGCACTGCATTGCTTGCTAGCGACCGCGTGACGTTACACGCTGCAGTCGCTATGGTGAAAGTTGCACTTGAGTAGTGCGATTTCGCTGGTGGCAAGGGGTGGTCAGTAAGAGGGAAGGCACAAAAGGCAAGATGGAGATGTGATTGGCTCGCTCCAGGTCACGTGATGCGGCTGTCGCTGTGTGTCACAAAATCCATTGTCTTCTGTGCTTTTGATCTCCACGTCGTTATGCAGCACCGTCGCGGTCACGCCCACTATGGGCACCCACGACGGACTTCAGGTACTTGCTTTGGTGCTGCGCGTCGTCGCCATAACTATAAGTGTGGCCTTGCAATGCATCTGATCTCAGACGCGCGTTTAGAGAGGGTTGGGGTTCCTTACAATGCATCTGATCTCAGACGCGCTATTAGAGAGGGTTGGGGTTCCTTACAATGTATCTTATCTCAGGCGCGCTATTAGAGAGGTTTGGGGTTCCTTACAATGCATCTGATCTCAGACGCGCTATTAGAGAGGGTTGGGGATTATGCAGAATTTCACAATATAATTATGGGGTTCTTTAACCAAAAAAGGTTAAAAACCACTGCTCTTAACTTCTAGCTTCAGTCTCTCTCACCTTGTTTCTCCCTGATGTTCATCTCTCAATCAAATGCATTCTAAATAAGTACAAAAAGAGCACAGTAGGTATTACATTGTGATATTTATGGAATAATGGTACCTGTCACCACACACACACACACACACACACACACACACACACACACACACACACACACACACACACACACACACACACACACACACACACACACACACACACACACACACACACACACACACACACACACACACACACACACACACACACACACACACACGGGCATTGAGATACCGAGAACGAGAGGAAGAGATAACATAATTAGGGTGGGGGGGGGGATAAAGAATTGGAAGGAAAGAATATGAAAGCAGATGCAAAGGTAATGAGAGAAAATAGAAGTTACAATTCTTCAACTCCTGAACAAACGCCCCCATTTCCACAGAAGTCCAACAAGCTGGGTGTTATTTCTATGTCTAAATATGCCAGTTACCCAACTGTTTAGTTGTTCTTGGCTTCTGTGGTTGTTTAGCACAGAGAGACGTGTCAGTGTAAAAAAAGCTGCTGTTCCCAACCTCTGGACTGAAAGAGCAGGCTAACAGCCAGCGTGCGTGGAAGTCAGGCCCATGTATGGGCTAAGGAAGCTCCTTGTATGGAGTGTCAGGAAGAGCCTTACAAGGAGAAGGCTGTTCCTGTCTGGAATGAAGGAGTGACATTTCCGTTTGGTTTTGGCTCTGGGTGAGCAGGATCAGATGACAGTAATTATTTTTATACTGGCAGGCTGGAGCAGATCTAGCATGCGCTGACTTACCAGGTCTTGCAAAGAATTCCCAGCGATTAAGTAGGCAAAAAATAAATAAATAAATAAAAAGAACTGGAGCTTGAATACTGCACATTTAAAGTATTTTTTTTTATCCAAAAAAAAAAAGGGGGTAAGGCCACATCTATGTATAGTGAATGAGCGTATGTACAGTTGTAACCTTCTTTTTTTACATTTAAGGTACAGAATGATTTGAAAAACTAGTCAGATAAAACAGGAATGGCTCAATCTGTCCCAATGAGCTGGAAGCATATTAAATTATTGCTAAATTATATAGCGTAACATACTTTAAGTGTTAACATTCAGTGCTGCATCAGCAAAGACCTTCTTGCTTGCAATAATAATCATATATTTTTCCTTGTATACCAGTGTATACAGCAGTGTGTGTGTGTGTGTGTGTGTGTGTGTGTGTGTGTGTGTGTGTGTGTGTGTGTGTGTGTGTGTGTGTGTGTGTGTATACACAAATATATATATACAAATACAACTGTATGCTCATCTGCATGTCTTAGGCAGGTCTGCAACCCCGCCTTTCCCCATTATCACCCAGCATACAGCACTTCCACTGCAGCAAGGGATTCTGGGAAATGACATGCAAATGAGCACACAGTGTCACTTTTTGCCTCAAAAACCATTTTTAACATGGTTCCCTATATATATAATTGTGCGGGCACAATCAGGCCAATGGATTTTATCATCTTATGTTTTTGTGCCTGAGGCACAGGGAGATAAAGTGACTTGCCCAAGGACACAAGGAGCAGATACTGGAATTTGAACCAGTACTCTGCAGCTTTAAACTCAGGGACGTTGTTTTCAGAGTCAGTGCCTTCACTCACTGAGCCACAATCTGCAGATCAAGTGCACACAATTGACAAGTGTGGACTTACTGAAACAGGGTGTACCTGTGTCATTTCCAGTCATGTCAACCAGCTGTCATACATTTGTGGAGCAGTTGTGAAATCAGAAGTTTTCTGCAGTATATCTTGATTTCAGCATACTGGAGGTGTATAATGCACAGTAGATGCAGAATAAGGAAAATTAAGCTTGTTATAATTAGTACATTTTATAGTAGAAAGTGAAATTAACTATTGATTTTTTACCTGATTTGCTAAATCGTAGGTTTTGCAGCGTATATAGGCAACATGTGCTGAAAAAATATTCATGACATTATTATATATTTGTAGCTCCCATCCCCTCTGGGAGATTATGGTTATGTGACTGCTTGGTGTAGTGCTGGCTACCTGTTGAGTACAGGACAGATGAGTTTCCAGCGATGGTGTGGGGGTACCAGACAGACCTTTAGGGATCCCTCTGGTTCTACTCTTCGTGGTGTCAGCACCTCCAGACATAGGGGGCTTCAACAGTGCCTGAAGGGAGTCCCCGCTATGACAATGTTTAATCTCTCTACCTCTCTCCACACAGACTGCAGCGGAGCCAAAGGTACAAATGAGGATGTTCTTTATTTCAGCAGCCACAGCTGGTGTTATTGCAGCGTATGCTCAAATTGATAGGGTAGATCCCTGGCTTCTGGATGGTACTGGCCTGCGGGTAATGGTGAGGCCTAGCTGGATTAGGTTATGTGTTCAGCCCATGAGAGGCTGAGCACATGTCTCACTCCCAGCCGGGAGGAGACATTTCCAACACATCCTACCAAATGCAGGGGCAGGCTGGAACTAACTGAAGATCTCACCCCTGAGGCGCTGAACTTCAAGCTATAATTTAGGCACTTCCTTCCTGCAGCTCAAAGAGGGAGGGCCCAGCACATGCACCACCACTCCTGTCACTCAGGAAATCAGCACGAGGAGGGGGAAAACCCCATAGGATAGCCTGTCACTGTCTATATCTTACTAGAACTTACATGACTGCATTTTGTAAATGTTGGTGATGGTGCTTGGACTTGCACAAACAGAGCTAACAATGTCAATATCCCTCTATGCTCACCTCAAAAGTTACTCGCAAATAAAAATATGCACAATGGTTGCTGAAATTTGCGAACCGCCTTTTTTTTGAGTCATCATTGACCTCAGTGGAGTGGATTAACATTGTATAGCACTTGGACAGCACTTGTGTGTGTTTTCAACACATGGTAAACTGAAATATTGGAATATGGGAAGGTTTCATGTCTTATAGCTAATCCCTAGTCACTGTGCCCGTCTCTGATAAGGAGAGGTCAGGCTAGTGGCCAGGGGACACTTGAGATTTCCATACCCCACCTGGAAAATAAAATTGCAAGTGTTTAAAGAAACCAATTACAATCTTAGGCCATTACTGAAACGGTTTTATTTCCAACGCCTTGCAGATACCTTCCGCAACTGAGTGATTGAAGCTCCTACGGAAGTGGTGAAAAGCAGAAATGAAATACCTAGTTCCAACTAAAATGAACAGTTACAATGTTATAATAATGACAGTGTACATGTATATTAATAATAAATAAAACTGCAAAAAATAAATTTTCACAACATAAATGTTGATGCACGGTTCTGTTTTTCTGGTGTTTTAAATTAATTACAAAATGTTTAATCAAAAATACAGTAAAATCACAGGATTATTTGTTTTCCCCTGAGGAGGCTCAGTCTAAGACTTCCTTCGTATCGCCTAATGGTGAAAAGTCCTGTCTTTACTTCAAACATTCCCGGAAAAAATGACACCCCTTATCAAACTTCCCAGTTTTATTTTAATCCCATCTCTAATCCAATGGTTAGAAACATTTGAAAGTCCTGTTGAACATTCTGTAATGGGGAGCGTATCATACCGTATACATCATGCAGAGCTGCAAATCCCACAGACCAGCGGAAAAAACATCCAATTTATCAAAGAAAAGGGGTCTCGGTGAAAGCAATGATATTTTTTTCTTTGATAAATTGCTTTAGCCCCTGTTTAGCAGCCAGGAGACTTTAGTAGATAAACGCCATAGTTCACTTTGCCTGGACTTATACAGTAGTTAAAGCAGTAATCCTGCCTACTCGTTTTGTTTTTTTCACCATGGTGATCCTGCGGAGATAAACCCCATTATATTTAGCTCAGGAAACCACCCTGTTGCCAAGATACTTAGTGGTGCAGTTACAGTGTGAAATCTCCCTCCAGGGAAATCAAAATGGCCACCATGTCTTGTGTGTCCTGCGGGCCTATAGGAAGCTACAATGTCATCTGTTCTGGCTTCCTATTGCACAGCCATTGAAATGTCCGAAAAATGTAACGACACAATAAGTATTTGGGGAATCTGGGAGCGGGGGTGTCCCCAGAGCTAAAAATGATGTTATTCAGTCCATAGGACCCCCTGTTCCAATGCTGTAAAAGAAACATGAAGTTGGCTGGATTGCTGCTTTACTGAACAATTGTCTAATCCAGTGCAATGTATGAATGTCTGTATATCTTTATTTATATAGCGCCATTAACGTACATGGCGCTTCACAGCCGTAATACACATGACAATCATATAAATAACAAATAATGCAGATAGCACATAATGACAAGAAATGCTTCAGACATAAAAGTAACACTTATTAAAAGGAGTCCCTGCCCCGAAGAGCTCACAATCTAATTGGATGTAGGAAGAACGTACAATAGTCAATCATGTTTATTTTATTACAGAAGATGCAAACATATATTTTTGAATTAGAGGAGATGTGATTTAGAAAGCTCTCCCTTTATTTTCCAGTAATCTGTATAAAATATCTTATAAAAAATGTGCTCTCCAGCAATCGGCCCGGCATCACTACTTTCAAATGGTACTTTGACCACATTATGTATATGTATGTCAAATTCTGCTGCTCTAGAAGTGTTTGATAGTATAGTAAAGTCTTGTATTGACCCCTTACAAGTATAATTACATTTGGAGCAAAATTATTTTCACTTCCAGGGCAATCCACATATTTCATTTTGGTTGTACAACAAAGAAAGATTCCCAAAAGTAATCAGCTATGCACATCTCAGTGACATCCACAAGTGACATCCCATCCAGTGACATCACATCCAGTGTCATCCCATTCACTGACATCGCATCCAGTGTCATCCCATCCAATCATTCCATCCAGTGACATCCCATCCAGTCGCATTCCATCCAGTGACACCCCATCCTGTGTCATCCCATCCAGTGTCATCCCATCCAGTGACATCCCATCCACTGACATCCCATCCAGTGACATCCATCGTCATCCCATCCAGTGACATCCCATCCAGTGACATCCCATCCAGTGTCATCCCATCCAGTGTCATCCCATCCAGTGTCATCCCATCCAGTGACATCCCATCCAGTGTCATCCCATCCAGTGACATCCCATCCAGTGACATCCACTAGTGACATCCCATCCAGTGACATCCCATCCAGTGTCATCCCATCCAGTGACATCCCATCCAGTGACATCCCATCCAGTGTCATACCATCCAGTGTCATACCATCCAGTGTCATACCATCCAGTCATCCCATCCAGTGACATCCCATCCAGTGACATCCCATCCAGTGTTATACCATCCAGTGTCATACCATCCAGTGTCATACCATCCAGTGACATCCCATCCAGTGTCATCCCATCCAGTGACATCCACCAGTGACATCCCATCCAGTGACATCCCATCCAGTGTTATACCATCCAGTGTCATACCATCCAGTGTCATACCATCCAGTGACATCCCATCCAGTGTCATCCCATCCAGTGACATCCCATCCAGTAACATCCACCAGTGACATCCCATCCAGTGACATCCCATCCAGTGTTATACCATCCAGTGTCATACCATCCAGTGTCATACCATCCAGTGACATCCCATCCAGTGTCATCCCATCCAGTGTCATCCCATCCAGTGTCATCCCATCCAGTGACATCCCATCCAGTGTCATCCCATCCAGTGACATCCCATCCAGTGTCATCCCATCCAGTGACATCCCATCCAGTGACATCCACCAGTGACATCCCATCCAGTGACATCCCATCCAGTGTTATACCATCCAGTGTCATACCATCCAGTGTCATACCATCCAGTGACATCCCATCCAGTGTCATCCCATCCAGTGACATCCCATCCAGTAACATCCACCAGTGACATCCCATCCAGTGACATCTCATTCAGTGACATCCACCTGACATCCCATCCAGTGACATCCCATCCAGTGACATCCACCAGTGACATCCCATCCAGTGACATCCCATCCAGTGACATCTCATTCAGTGACATCCACCTGACATTCCATCCAGTGTCATCCCATCCAGTGACATCCACCAGTGATATCCCATCCAGTGACATCCACCAGTGGCATCCCATCCAGTGACATCTCATGACATCCCATCCAGTGACATTCAACTCTTAACACAGCACTCTTTTATGATATCATATCTGTTACCAAAACTGTGATCGGTTCATGTGCTAACTAATGTATATTCCAATATTTTTTGTTTTCAGAATATTCAAAACGAGTCGGAGCCACGATCTGAGAAATAAGCTCCTTCTGATTTCTGCTGGCCACTTACTGAAAGATCATAGAAAGATTACATGTGATATATTATACATATACTACATAACAAATGAAGTTGATATAGAGCAATGCTTTTTTAAGCCTCTCCAGCATTGAACAAAAAGGGGGAAATACATCAATCTCAATAATAGCGGCAGATGTCTACAAAATGCTTTAAAACGCATCATCTTTAACTTGAACTTGTTTTTACGGCAACTGAGTCATTTGAATTAGCCAAAATAAGGAGTACAGCTGATTAGCAACAGGCAGAGTTGGTGAAGAAGTTACTTGTCATACATATGACAATGGGGCATATCAACGGATGTGTTTTTTTGCCTCTGTCGAAGAAGCTTGTATCACGTGTAGGAAACAACAAAAGCCAAAAACCCTCTGACACAGCTTCCAATCTGACAAATTATATAGTTAAATACTTCTCTCTCTTCTCAGAAGTAAGGATCATTTAGTTACATTCTTGGCCAAAGTTTCTGTAAGCCTGTAACCACGTTATGGTACGCCCTTCTTGCAGGTCCTAACACTATCTGTAAACATGCTCTCTCCCTCTCTGGTGGGGGAAAAAGTCTCGATAAACTGGTCATTCAGATGAGCATCACACGACCTGCTCTTTAAATGTGGGCAGGGCCAGCTTAAAACCAGGGGAGGAGAGGGCCACAAACCTCCAAACAACTGTTTACCAATTGAAATTTACAGACACACACAACCCAGTAGCGCGCCTTTTGGCACAAGTTTCTATGGTGTGCTGGGTTTGGGTTCTGAGCTTGCTGGGGTTGTGTTTATCACGTGTAGTAACCATCAATGCATTGCAGGTACCTCTAGCAGCGACTGGATCAAATGCTCTTAAATCTCATGCACTTGCTTAGGAACAGAATGATATGTAATTGACCAGCCACCTGCCTGTGAAACAAGAGATTGATATGAATCGGCCTAATGAGGTTTCTCTCCTTGACCTATGCGGGTTACCTCTGTTGATGATGGACATGCGCTATAGAAATCGGGCAAATAAAGTGACCGTGGAGCTTTTCATCTTTTTGAATACATTGAAAAAAAAGCAGATTTTATTATCTCGTTTTGCTTGTTTCGGAAATTCATTCTATAGCTTTAATACAAATAACAGTTCTAAAGTAAGGTTATTCAAATGTTACATTTGCCTTGTAACCCAAGGCAAACTTGAAAATTAAACTGTACATCTCAGTGTCACTTTCCCAGTGGAATATGTTTAGAAATAAATTGGCAGCTGCTTGTGGGTTAAAACTACAACTATTAATTAGTAGATTCACACATATTCTCTTTCTCTGTGTAACCGAAGATCATTTGTATCAACCTCTGCTACTATGTGTAATCTGTTTTACATTGTTTGATATGCAGAATATACAAGACATCCTCGGGTCTGCCTTTATCGAGCTTTTGGAGAGTATTCCATTAATGGTGGTAGCTTTACCATATGTACTACAGTGCTACAGTATGTAATCCAGTGCACATATAATACATCACAAACACAATACTTATCTACACAACAGCACGTTTTTGTCCCAATAAAAAGGCACCTGAATGATATTTTTCTTTTGCAGCCATGCTTCACAGCTTGTGAATCCTGTTCTAGGACGATCAGGAAAAGTTCTCATTTAATACGACAGAGATACATATAATGAAAAATAAACACAGAAGCGCACCAAGGGTCAAGATTTATATAATAACAATAAAATAAATAACATGTAAAAACTTACATATAGGAATATATAGGTCCAGTAGATCAAGGCACAGGTAATCAGTTCGAGTGGGTTCCTAGGCGCACGGGGTAAGTGCTGAGACTCACAGATCAGTCCCGCGCGCTGGGGCTGGCTTGCTCGGCACTACTCTGATGTTACTCCCGGGTTGCGGCTTCTCGCAGGACCCGTGTATAGTAGTCCACCACAATCGCCGGTATTCCAAAACACATCCCACTCGAGCGAGCAGAAGGAAATGTCTCTAACTTCTTGTGGGAGGGCTGGAACTTGTTGAACCAAAAGTCTGGATACCAGTGTGCACTGTGTGAACTCCGCAACGCGTTTCACACAATTCAATGCCTGATGAAGCACAACTAAGCGAGAGCGCGGGCCTCCGGGCTGTGCAGTCTATAGCTACGTCACTGCCTATAAGGGAGCTTGTGGTTGTGGGCTATTATTATGATCATTGTTTATTTGTAAAGCACCAACATATTCTGCAGTGTGGTACAATGGGGGTATACAGTTATGTATATTACAGTAACAGAGTTACATACAAATAAGAACAAATAAGCACAAACAGATACAGACGGTAATGAGGACCCTGCTCCTGAGAGCTTACACTCTACAGGGAATAAGGGGCAATGTTGAAACAAAAGGCAAAGTGGCTGCTCCCTCTGGGAGGGAGTGTGCCCCAGGATGGAGTTTGGTCCAGGCGCACAGCTGATCCCATTTAGGTTTGGGGGAGGGGTGTATATAAGGGGGTGTTCGATAGCATGGAGTTTGGCCCAGCCACACAGCAGGTCCCAATAGGGTTTGTGGGAGGGGGAGTTAGGGGGGTAGATGTTAGGGGTATGTATGATAGGCTTCCTTGAAAAGGTGAGTTTTCAGGGAGTTTTAAAATGTCTGAATGCTGGGGGGGGGGGGGAGTCTGATGGTGCATGGTGGGGATTTCCAGACAGAGGGTGCAGCACGGGAGAAGTGTTGCAGGCGGGAATGAGGGGAGGAAATAAGATAGTAGGACAGAACGTAGAGATGTATATGGGAATGAGGGCTGAGACGTAAGGGGGCAACATTGTTGAGAGCTTTGTAAGTTATAAATAGAGTTTTCAATTTAATTCTAGAGTATATGGGAAGCCAGTGTAGGAATTTGCGTAGCGGAGCAGCAGAGGTGGAGCGATGAGTGAGGTAGATGTGTCTGGCAGCAACGTTTTAGATGGAGTTCCTATCGAGATAGAGCAGTATTTCATCCAGTACCTACTTTTCCTCCCATTTTAAAGGCCAATTGAGAAACCATTACCGGGCTACCCGTGGAGTTAGACATCATATACTGTAACTGCGGCAGGTCTGGATATTGGAGTCATTTATATTTCTTGCAGTGGGAATACGTTCCTGTGGGCTGGAAGTGTATAGAGATATTAATTATCACTGCATTATACAGGTACCATTTAAAAAGAAGGGTATGTAAGGTAGCTGCTCTTTTAAATTGTTTAGTGTGTGGACTGTGGGGGTATATGCTAAAGTCTCTCAGCTGCAAAACAGGGGTGAAAGCCGTGGCATATTTATCAAAGAAATGTACTAAGCGTCACAAATGTCTTTTTGGGTGCAAGATTGGCACATACCAAACTCAATTGGCTTATGTGCAACTATGTACTAAGATTGAATTTCTCGTCTGTTTTTTTTCCATTTCTTTTGGCGCAGATATGGACTGCACTTGGCGTACAGATGTTAATGGTATGTACTAAAAAATGATATTTCTGTGCCCACTAAATCAATTAAAAGTGCGTCAAAACTTTCTGCCAAGTTCAACGTGGCATAACCCCTAAAAATGCTCTTAATACAGAGAATTCTGTTTTAATTTCACTTCTTTCAGTTGCATATTGAATAGCAGGGATGGGTCAAAATAATTTCAAAATGATTCACAGGGCATACATCTTACGGAAGTTTGTAATACTTTTTAGCAGTGAAATTTTTACACAGATTTAAAATATAATCTCAGCACATAGGTCCCGATATTCTAATGTTCAAGTCCTAACACCAGCCTTTTATTTTTGCCAGCAGCTTTTTAGGTTATAAATGGCGTGCTCTTCCGGGCAGCGATCCCTTTCACAGAGTTTACTCTTAGACTGCCTCCATAGTGCGAGTCACGGTGCAAACAAAGTGCAGCAGCTCTATAGAGTCGGCCATAGTGAGCGCGAGCGATGAAGAGTGAACGCACGGCAGAATTGTGAGCTGACCGAAAAATTTGATTTTGTTGCGCGACGGCCGAGTCACATGAGTTGGTCAGCCAATGAGGACGAACCAGCCTCGCGAGATGGCCACGCCTCCGCCACACCTACCTGTGGCCTCGGAACACAGTGCAGATAGCTCGAGCAACAGATGCGCGCGACGCCATGCACTCCATCGCGTGCGCGTCTACTATAAACCCAGCCTTATATTTTGTGCATGTATCTACCATATACCTGTATTGCACTATATACTGTAGTTCCTTATGTTCCCATGTCTGTTCCGCAAAGTGCTGCAGAAATAGTCTGTGTTACTTAGATACTGTACATGCCTTCGGTAATGAATATGTAGGCCTAACTCCCACCAGATAGTAACACTGTGGGCATGTCAATCCAGTGGCATCATGGGGGTCTTTATCCTATGGCAGGAGTGCTCAAGGCCCACCCCCCCACCCCCCCTCCTCAACAGGTCAGGTTTTCAGGATATCCCAGCTTCAGCACAGGAGGCTCAATGTCACTGTGCTGGAGCTGGCATATCATTAAATGAAAAATGAAGCTCAGCAGTCTTAATAGATAGACGTGTGTGTTATATGGAGAAACGTACTACTGGTTATATACCTTGGAGATTGCTCTGGAAGCCCTCAGATTACAGGCTTGGCATCTACATGCAGTTTTCCAGGTCTGGGGTTGGCTAGCCTTATTAGAGGACCAGATTAATTTATAGTGCAGGTTAGAGGTCAGAGGACAGCTAACAGTACTAGCTGCATAAGCAGCCATACTCTCTGAACTAGCGCCTGCTTGAGCTTCTGGGTGAACCCCTTATGGTACCCGAGTGTCTCTCCGGCACTGAAGTGGTTAATAGAAGGTGCCCTCCCAGTACCTTCATGAAATGAAGACATTTAAGACACACAAAGACATTCACCAATGAAATAAAATATTTTATATATTTTATTTTTTTCTGAAGGATATGTTGTACACCAAATATCCCATTGGCAGTAAAGCGCATTCAATGTGTTTGAAGCCAAACAGTCACTTTGTTTAAACAAACACAAAATACAAAGTAAAAATAAAAACCACAAAATAATGAACTGCATGTTTAGAACATACAAAATCCATGCCTACTCAGTAGGTAATTACAACATTCCAACTCTTGAATATATATTTATAAATTTACATTTCAATTACAAAAATATACTTTTGAGTTTTTGCTTACATTCTACAGAAATGAAGCTGTGCTTCCGCGCTCTCTCACTCTCCGACTGTACCTTTTTATGTTTTTGTTTTTAAGGTCTTTTATACATTCTTTGAAGAAATCCCTTTCACCTTAAGGCTAGATGCAATGCATCAATTCACGCAAATGCACGTGTCAAGACATCAGCAAGGCTTCACAAAAAGGCACCAAGTTACTGGAACTAGAAAACAAAACTTTTTTTTGACATGTGAGAGAGTTACCATCTGATGATATTTACAAAAAAAAAAAAAGTAAACGTAACATTACTCTTACACATGCTTGAATACATAAGTGCTGTTCTTCAAATAAGTTTAAAACTCATGGCAGCATGATCACTAAATACCATTTACAAAATGTGTCCCTATTAAATTCAAATAATACCATATGAATATGCAAGGGAAAATTCACATCAAGAGTACCAAAAGAAAATGAAACAAAAAAAAAACAAAAAAAAACAACTTTGCACGTGTACAATATACATTATGTATATAGTAAAAATCCCTTTATGCAAATAAAAGTTGATCATTAAAAGGATCATGATAAAATTATTTCAATTATCCATGCAAATCAAGTCTTTTGAAAAGAATGGGGAATTAAAATGGCAGTTTCTTAGGCATTTGAAGCTTATCATCATAAGTTTAGAATGGCCTTGCTGTATAAGTCAGTTGGTCATCAAGAACTTCCAGGCTGAGACCATTGGACTTTGGAAGTCTTCAGATTGTGCCTATACATTGTTACTTGTACCGGTCATGTCAAAGTCTTAACAGATCTCAATTGTCCTTGGAGAATATGTTACTGACATATCAGAAAGTGCTGAGGACAGAGGTGAAGTATAGGAGTTGGTGACTATTGAAGATGAGAAGCTGCTCATACCTTGGGTCTGGTATGTGGAGGTAACTGACGGGTATGTAACTGCTACTGAAGGAGATGGGAAGGAGCTGTGAACAGGAGAAGGGTAGGATGAAGACACTGGGGAAGAGTAGGATGTTGGCACTGGAGAGGAGTAGGATGTAGCTGATGGGGAGTAGGAGGAGACAGGAGAAGCAACGGAGACTGGCGTTACTTTATCTGATTTTTTGTCCTTTTGCCTCAGGTGAATTTTAGTGTGTCTCTTCCTCTCATCACTTCTTGCAAACTTTCTACCACAAATGTCACAAGCAAATGGCTTCTCCCCTGTGTGTGTGCGGATGTGAGTTGTTAGGTGGTCGCTTCTGCTGAAATTTCTCATGCATATGCGGCACTGGAAGGGCTTCTGCCCAGTGTGGATCCGGATATGTCTTGTCAGCTCATCAGATCTGGAAAATCTCCTGTCACATGACTCAACTGGGCAAGCATAAGGTCTCTCATGGGGAGGGGTCTTGCTTGGGCGATTGGGGTATTTCCTCATTCTGCTTGGCTTGATGAGCTGAGATTGATAAGTGCTGTTGATAGTCTTGAGGTCTTGTGAGCCAGTCTGGGTAGCAAAGGCCTTGATGGTGGACAGGGGTGTGAGGGAAAGCTGATGGGTTCTGGACTCCATACCCTGGAAAGGTTTCTGGTCTTGAGGTACCATGCTGCCATCTCCCTGTTGCTGTGAAAACAGATAATCTGGAATCATTGACACCTGGAAACCGGTCTTTGTAACAGGATATGCCGGTGGTGGATACTGAATTGAACCACTAGAAGCATTTTGGAAAGGCTGGGGTGGATGGTCAGGGTAGATATCAGGGCTGGAATTAGGAAATGTTGGTGCCGCTGAGTATATAGGGCTGCTTTCGTTTGACTGGACAGAGCAGCTAAGAGGAGGGCTCTGGGATGATGAGGAGGATGGAGAAGATGAAGGTGTTGAAGAGTTGTGTTGGTTGGCCATCCCCACCAGTCCACTGACAAGGCTGAAGAGAGGCTCTGGCCACAGGGTGTTACTGCTGTTGGGAGCAGGCTCCAAGGAGAAGCGGCCAGTGTATGTCAGAGATGGCAGTCTGTTGGTCTGGTTGGCATAGCTGGTCTCTATCGCTGATTTCTCGCAGCTCAATGACATTTCAGAGAAGGCATCTAAAACATAATAAGAGCACTGGTTACAAATCAACCACTCTAGTCAATAGTGCATAAACCTGCCACCCACACAGATTAGCACATGCATGTAAAAAAAAACTACTGTATACAATAAATGTCACAGGAATACACTAATATTCATGGAGGGCCTCATTGTGTGTGATATATATATTTATATAATATTTTTTAATTTATTTTTTAAACACGCAACATGTTCACTGCATGATCTGAGAACAGAGAACTCCCGAGCTACATGCAGCTACAATTTAAATGCCCTTTTCAGCATTCATTTCTCAATCAATGTGCAGAACCTATTGGTCATGCAAGAGCATTGGTTTCTTCTCCAATTGATCGCCTCACATCGATCTCAGACTCTTCCTTGTTATTGAAATAAACGAGTCCAATCGCTATGAGGCTAAACCAATGCCTTTCATCCAAATACAAAATAAACTTTAGAAGGGACCATTCTTCATGCAAATTAAGTCATTGGTCAAGGATGGGCATGTAAAGTTTATCCCAAGTTTTAACGTTAGCCACTACTCACAGCAGGTGACCCAATTGTTGAAATGCTCAGTAACCTTTTAACACACACACACACACACACACACACACACACACACACACTTGCGATGCTTACCTGCAGCCAGGTGATCGAAGTGCTCAGCTCCATCCCCCGGGGAGTTGAAGCCGCTGCCATCTGGGACTGAGGCGCCCAAGAACTGGGACCCCCCCGAGTTGAGCAGCATGATCTCTTCCAGTTTGGGGTAGTTATCCATGGTGGGGGAGTGGGGGAAAGAGCCGAACGGGTCAGAGATTTGCAGAGGTGAGATGAGCATTTCGGCTTTGGCAGCTGACATGAGGTCCTCGGGGATCCCTAGAGGAGACTGTGCCGCTGGAGCTGCCCCCGCTCTGCACTACCCTCTCGCATACACACGAAGGGAGGACAGCTCGCCTCTCCCTCTACTTAGGGCTGTGAACAGGGTGCACTGTGTGTTGTGATAATAACGAGTGGTGGTGGTTGCTGTTGTGAAGCTAAGTGCTGGCTGCTGCTGCTGGGGTTGTGGCCGGTTCTGCAGTCGCTTCCCCTGCACGGCAGCCCCAGTCTTGCCCGCTGGAATCTCTCGCGGCTCCCTGGGAACCGCTCCTATATAAAGGATTTGTAGCAGGTTGTCCCCGCCCACTCTCCGTGACGTACATGGCCATATATGGAGTGCAGGAAGCCCTTATTTGGAGGAGGCTGGAGGACCCGTGACGTCAGCTCGGAAAGGGGGAAGACTGGCGATGGAACTCCGCGTAAACCTTTAGAACCAGGAGAGCGGGCGGAAACCTGACACGGGGAGAGCGTTCCAAATAGAACCCGGCACAGGGAGGTGGGAGAGGGGGGGACGGGACCGGCCCGGGCCTCCCGCTTACCGAGCAGCGCGGCTCAATGCTCGGGCATCCCGGCGCCACCTTCTGCCCGCCTCCCCCGCCACCTTCCGGAAACCCCGTCAGGACAAGCCATGTAAGGCGATGCCCATGTAAGGCGCGGATCCGGCGGGGTTCCTTCCTGCTCCATGTAAGGACTTTCCGGCTCAGCTCCCTCTCCCTTTCTGTTTCAGATGGAAAAAAAAAAGTGCTGATGAGGAGGTGCTGGAGCATAGAAGCAGCAGCAGCAGCAGCAGCAGCCGCCCGCAGGGACACAGCAACTAGAGGGGCATCCCAGCAATACACACACCATTAACCCCCACACTGCTGCCAGCAGTGCTTTAATGCAGACCCTCCAACAATTGCAACACGAAAATAAGTACACTGTTTTTGCTACGTCAAGTGTGTCATTGAGGAGCTTCCAAGCAGGTGATGCGTCCTAAGGAGGCTCTGTAACACATGCAATTTACTATACGCTAAGATCAAATGAACAATAATACACTGTGCTTGTGTGTACATATGTGTGTGTGTGTGTGTGTGTGTGTGTGTGTGTATATATATATAGAGAGAGAGAGAGAATCTGTGTGTGTCTCTCTCTCTCTCTATATATATAATCAAACACACAAATATAGACATATATATATATATATATATACACTAATATACATGTATATCTATCTCACAATAGAAGTGTTAAATCGCCCAGAACTAGCTGATCATTATTAGGGAACTCCTCAATCTCCCAAATATGTTAAGGTTTAGAGCTTCAACCACTGGCAGGAATTGGTACAAAAAATTCGGCTGCATTTTATATGTACAGGAAATAAACAGGTATAGTACCATGCAGTTGCAGGTTATATTTAATATGTATGTGCACATATATATATATATATATACATATATATATATGCACTATATTTAGAGAGAGTTGGTGGTATGTTTGTTTTTCATTTATCTGAGTGATTATGTATACTTATAATTACTATTTTATTAAGACATATTGATAATATATTTGCTGTCAATGAGACTGTTCTCATTAATCACATTGACGAATAAAAGCAACTGAAAATACAAGAAGTGTAAAGTCCTAAGAAAAGTCCTGTTGCATACATGGAATATATACTGTATGGTGTGCCATTGCAAAGCAATTCAATAAAGGTAAACGCCTATAAAGATTTGTTGAGGCATCACTTGTCATTAACCTGGGGTCATTGAAGATTAATGCAAGATTATGTACACACCGTGAAAAAGTCCCTACGGGATGAAACGCGTTGGTGCGGTTGTTTTCTTTCATCTCCATTGTGACCTGATGAATTAAAATCCTTTTATTTTTTACCTGGAGTTGCCCTCAAATTATTCTCTTCTGGATAACGTTTTTGCTGTGCTCCTTTGCTCTACAATACCTGTTTGCAAATCTGCAACATATTTGTAAGTACATTGATGTAAAATAGTCCACTGATATTGAGACTTGTTTTCCTGTGGGTTTTGTTTATCACCTTTATATTACCACTTAAGATGACGTAGGCGTCACATACATAGTTCTTTGGGTAAAACGTTACCAAAATGTGTAAAAATAAATAAATAATAATAATACTCTTTTCACTGCCATAGGTCTGGCGGCTGTAGAGCTGCGCTGGAGCTCCGGCATTTGCAGTCATGTGATCTCTCCAGGAGCGATCACATGACCGCCATCTCACGCCAGCTGATGCAGATGGAAATGTAGGGGCTCCACTTCCGTTTCAATTGGGACGAGAAAGTGAGCATGACGTACCTGATACGTCAATAGGGCCTGTGACGTGTGAGTGCAATGCCATTCCAAGTACTTCGTAAGGGCAAATATGTTTTGAACAATACATATACTGTGTGTGTGTGTATGTGTGTGTATGTATATATTACACATTTTGTTTGGTATCTACTTCAAAGGTCTTGAGAGGGCAACTATTGTATCGTAACTTTCACCCCCTAGTAAACCCTGCATATGTATATAGCGCTAACAATGTACACAGCACTTTACAAAAGAAGAAGAAAAATACAGGGAATGCTAATACAATAAGAACAACAAAAATAAAATCAGACCATAGGAAAGGAAATCCCTGCCCCATAGAGCTTACAATCGAAGTAATTTATTGCGTAATTGTATCTTCTTAATGCTCAAACCTCTCCTGAGTATTAATAAGTGTGTGTCCAGACCTCCCCATTCATGTAAAAAAAAAAAAAACTAATAAGTGGATTCCTGAAGTAGTTTTTTCTAGTGGGACATCAGGAAAATGGCTGAATGGTGGTAACTTTTGGATCAATGTACTCTGTCCAAGATAGATCCATACCTTCCTTTTTTGGGACCACAGCCACACGTTCTACTCCCATCTAAACCCACTGTAAAAAGTTATGTTAAAGGGTCAGTCCCACAAAGCATCAAGCTACATTAAGGGCTAACACACCTGAACAGGCGCTAACTCCCATTCAAATCCATGGAAGGTAAGCCTATGAGGGAACCCCCAGAATTTAATGGGTCAGTCATGAGAAACCAGAAAAGACAAACAGATTCTGGAGTCCCAGGGGAGCCCCTCTACGTTGGGCTGTATTTCTCAGAAAACGGTGAGAATCTCCCTTCTGATGGCTTTGATTGGAACAGACCTACTGTTCTCCTTTCCCTGCAGCTATTCTAATATCTGTGTGCGGCCTACAGAAAGCAGGCACAACAGCCACTATTCTACTAATTGGTGATAGTGGTCTGCAGAAGTGTGGTAAACATGAAGCTTATGTACCTACTGGGTAGGCTTCATCATTAATGAACGTGATGAGAAAGGCAACGTGAATAGGGGAGGGTTGATGACAGGTGAATGGGGGAGGAAGTCTTCATTTTTGTTTTTTCTTGTTGTTAATAAACTGCCAAGTGTGGCTTGGCCTAAATTCCTCCAATGATCAGTGTCAAATGTAGCATAAATGATTGACATGTTTGTTATTTCTGTTCATGGTATCTTGTACCCAAATATTCTGTAGTAGACAGATACAATAATAATAAAGGACACCATTCAAATACGTAGGCCCACATTCACTAAAGGGTGCTACGCTTTAGCATGAGTACTCCTTAACAAAGCGCCATAGTGGGCGTGAAACGCGTGGGAGGAGGAGTTATGACTATTTTATGTAGTCCAATAAAGACCTTTTAATTTTTCACTGGTGAGTTCCCGAACTTTTTTCCTCTAGCAAGCGGCAGTCCCTTCGATCATTTTTTGTTCCTACGCCTTAGCATGCCCTAACTCCCAGAAGATAGTGTATATTCTAATGTATTTGAAGAGTGCTGTTTTTTTATAGATAGGTGTAGCCCCCTTTCCCTATGACAATGGGAACTACGTGTGCTGACTTTACCTGTGGCTCACTGAAGGCCTAAGCCTAGATGGGAGATCCTGGATCCGCAACGTGATCCCACGACGCGGGGTCTGCCAAATCCCCTCTCTCCTTACCGGTGGTGTCCGCCTCTTGAGGGAGCTCCTGCAGGAGCGTCTCCCTTAATGTCTATAGGGTGGCCTGTGCTCTGGTCCCATACCGCATGCCACAGATCACCGCGTGGCGTCCGTCCATCGGAGCAGCAATACTCTCAATGTACCAATACTAAGGGAAGTGTCCCTATCTTTGGCCTTCCCTACAGCATCAACAATATAGAATGGCGCAGGGCCTAGCTGGGGTCCTGGACACTACCTACTCTGCTGCCTCCTCTTCTCCGACTGACGCACGGCTCCCGTTAGCGCCAAAGTCTCTCCTGCTCCCTGCGAGGATCGATGAGCCCTATAGGCTGTACTACCCCACGTGGGGTGCCTTCCCTGAAGGAGTATGGGACATGTTGTCCCTTTCTCCGTCGTGCGGAAGCCCCTAAGATGGCCGCCACACTCACTGGTGTGCTGCGCATGCGCATGCCTTCTACTGCGCATGCGCAAATCTAAAATGGCTGCCGCCTGCCTACCGGGACCATCGCGGAGCTCCGGCGCTCCTATCTTCCTTGCAGACATCCCCCACCCGCACCGGAGATAAGAGGGGGCCAGGCTACATAGGCTTTTTAGGCCGAACTGTGAAAATCTTTTAAACATAGTACATGTTGAGTGTCCTGTTAAAACAGTACAGGACATGTTACACGTTTGAATGCTTTGACTTTATTGCGACTCCCATTATGTTTTTGGAAGTGGGACTGATGTTTTAAAGGGAAGAATTTCAGGCCCAAATGTCCAGTCCTGTTAACAAAGAAGCGGCATTGGTGGGTCAAGTTCCATATCCGAGTTCAATGCTTTAATTTCCCAGAAGTACAGGCATGGACAATAATATACATTTTTATTATGTATCACGAGAGACAATTGCAGACATTTTATACGTCTTTATAAATGCAAGAAGCTATCTTTTTATTTCAAAAGCATAAAAAGGAAATGATTTTTGAGGGAATATGTAGAGCGTCAACAACAACGCGCGCGTCCATTTTTTTTAAGACAGCGCCTGGCTGGTTATATCTAAAACGAATCTAAAACAAATTCAATTGCTGTATTGCCTTGAAACCATATTAGCATCTGTTGCAGTCCTTGGGCATTGATAAATGAACTCCATAATGGCCAGACCGTGACAACAGAGATTCAAGAATTGACTATTGATTGGAAAACGCATTTGCAAAAGACCATTTTCCCCTCTAGATATTTCCTTTTCGGTTGCTATTAGTAACCAGCCATATAGTAAGAACCAAGCCATATATTTCACACAATTGGTTCACTTGAACGTATTTTTTTTATTTGGAGGCAGCCTATTGGCTGATACTAATGCTCCACTTTTAATCCATTGTTCTTCATGGCAAAGCTCTCTTTGTAAACCAGATTGTCAGCTAAGAGCTAAAGCTAAAGGTTGCCAACTGAACCTTGAATCCTTGATTGAAAATTATCTTTACAGAGAAAGGTCTCTTGTTTTTTGCTTACCAGAGATTGCATTACTGCAGCAGTAATATAATATCTTGAGAAATATTGTCTTTTGAAATGAAATGCAGGAATTATAACACCGTATGTCCCCCAGATTTATCTTCTTTAAATCGTCAACGTGTAAATTATTTTCCTGTACCTCTCTGCTAAGGAGATTGTAGAATATTGATCAATCTAAACCATACTGTATGTATATTTAAGGAAAATATAAGTGTAATTTGCAGGATCAAAATATGTTCAATGCAAATGTCTGCATATCGGATAAACCAGCGGTGCGCAAACAGGGGGGAGCGCACCCCAAGGGGGGCGCTATATTTTTCTGGGGGGGCGCGGGCGGTTGCAGAGGCCCCACGCTCTTCCCCTAGACATTTAAATTAAATGTCGGGGGAGGCGTGAGGCCTCTGTAACCTACTTACCGGGTTTCAGCAGGAGTGTTGTGCCGTGTCGCCATGGCAACGCGACGGCCCATGTGACGTGACGTCATATGACCCCGGCGCGTCCTTTGACGCTGCGTTGCCATGGCAACGGGGTCGTGTGACATCACACACGACGCCGGTCTAACATTAAGGGGGGCGCTGCAGGAGCAGGCAGGGGGGCGTAGCTCAAGAAGTTTGCACTCCCCTGGGATAAATCCTCCTCTGTGGTTTTTGATTATACTAAATGATTTGTGGGAAATACCTTTAATCCTGAGCATTTTTCTGTTTTTCTTTTTTCCTTCTTGAAAATGGATTCATGGGTGTGAAATATTTTTGGAGAATTTAAATGCAATAAAGCCTATATAGCTAGAGACACACTGGGGAAGCAGCCTATGCAGGGGACGGCACTCTACATGTAAAGCAGGCCATCTTTAAAGTAGCCATATTTAAGTGGAAAGCAGCATGGAGTTTAACAGGGACCTCAACAGAAGTGAACAAGTGGACATCACAACACCTACTGGCCCTGAATCCTGGATTTTAACTACATTGGAAAAGAGGACATTATCTATCCTAGACTGCACATCTCAGCACTAAACTATTGCTGCCATGCCACCGCAACTATTTATATTTGCTCTGACCTCGCTTCTTTTCAAAACACATGCTTCTTTCTACCAGCCTCATTATGTCTCTAACGCTATTCATATATCCATCTCTCCTTCCTTTGCCACTTCTCAGTTTACATGAACTCCTTTCTTACCTGCGCCCTCTGACACTACCCAGCTATACCTCCTGCACTAAAACACGCCCCTATAAATCATTCTCACACATTCTCTTTCTTTTCATGCTTCTCCTCCTTGCTTCTGGGGATATCTCTTCCAATCCTGGTCCGTGCCTCATTTCTACATGTCCTCGCCTCGCACATGCAACTTCTACTCCTTCTGGTGTTAAACCCTCTAACCTCATACCCATCCCCTGCCATCCTCTCTCCCTTTCTCCTGTGCCCTTTGGAATGTCATCAACCTTTCCAACAAGTTCCTCTCTGTGCATGACTTCTTTTTCTCTCACTCTCTGCTCCTATTTGCTATAACTGTATAACTGGGCTCACTCAGTCTGACTCTGCTCTGGAAGCTGCCCTCTCGTATGGTGGCCTTTCTTTCTCCCACACTCCGTGCCCTGATGGCAGGGGTGGAGGCGTGGGGCTCCTGCTCTCCTCTATCTGCCGTTACCGAACCCTTCCTATTCCTCCCTCTCTTTTCCCTCCTTTGAGGGTTACACAGTCCAGCTTTTCTCTCCTCCCCCTGTCCACATGGTGATCATCTGTCGACCACCTACATCTACTCACCCCCCATTCTGTCTTTCTCTCACTTTGAATCCTGGCTCTTCTCTCCTCAGACTCCCCTGTTCTTCTCCTTGAGGACTTCAACTGCCATATTGATGACCCCTCGCTCCCTTGGGCTTCCTGCTTTCTCTCGCTAACCTTCTTTTGGCCTTCAACAGTGGACTGCAGCCAGCACCCACAAGGATGGCCACTACCTAGATCTAGTTTTCACTAAAAACTTCTCTCTCTCTGGTTTCTCCATTTCCCCCCTTCTCCCTGACCATCACCTCATCTCATTTTCGCTCTCTCACTTCTCCCTTCTTCACCTCCATTGACCCCTCATTTCTGCAGAGACCTGAACTCTATTAACCTACGAGCTTTTGATTCCACTTTACGCTCCTCCTTCTCCTCTCTCAGCTCTGTTCCAGACTCTGACAAACTGGTCAGGAAGCACAACTCTGCTCCATCCTCCTCTCTTGATCTACACGCCCCTCTTTCTCTTTGCCGTTCTTGCGTTTCTAACCCCAGACCCTGGCTACATTTCCACACGTGCATGCTGAGTTCCTGCACACGTTCCTCTGAACGCCTCTCGCAGACTTCCTTCACTACAAATTTATGCTATCCTCTCTCTGCCCTCTCTCAAGCTAAACAAACCTACTTTTCTTCACTAATCAACACACACAAGTATAACTCTTCTGTTTTTGACTCCCTACTCAGACCACCCTCTGCTGCCTGTTCTTCCTCCTCCACCTCACGACTTTGCCGACTATTTCAAGGAAAAGGTGGAATCCATACATCAGGACATCCCTTCTGTATCCTCCCCCCATCCTACACCTCTTCCTAACTCTCCTCCTGCCTTCTTGACTCTTTTTCCGCTGTCACAGAGGATGATGTGTCGCTGTTGATCTCCTCTTCTCCCTCTACCACCTGTTCTCTTGACCCCATTCCCTCCCATCTTCTAATACCTCTTGCTCCTACTATAATCCCTAAGCTCACACACATTTTTAACTCCTCCCTCTACTCTGGTACCTTTCCCTCCTCCTTCAAACATACAACAGTTATACCATTACTCAAAAACAGCAAGCTTGACCCTGTCTCCCTCCTGCCTTTTGCCTCTAAACTCCTTGAACATTTTGTATTCTCTTGCTTACTCCATTTTCTCAACACCTTTTCTTTCTTAGACCCTCTAGAATCTAGTTTACGCACTGCTCACTCCACCGTCCTCACTAACATAACTAATGACCTCCATGCTGCCAAAGACAAAGGTCATTACACTCTGCTCATATTACTCAACCACTCTGCAATATTTGATACCGTGGACCACCACCTTCTCCTTCACATTCTCCATACTCTTGGTATTGGTAACAAAGGTCTATCCTGAACCTCTTCTTACGTCTCCCATCATACTTTCAGTGTCTCTTTTACTAATACCTCCTCCATCGATCTCTCTGTGGGGGTACCCCAGGGCTCTGTCCTGGGACCTCTTCTCTTTTCTCTGTACACATTTTCTCTTGGTGACCTAACATCACATCTCTTGGGTTAAAATATCACCTCTATGCTGATGACACACAAATTTACTTTTCAACAACTGACCTTACACCTGCTATACAGACCAAAGTTTCTGAATGTCTCTCTCCTATATCATCCTGGATGGCCCTCCGCCGCCTTAAACGTAACATGTCAAAAACAGAGCTCATATTTTTTTCCCAAACCTGGCCCTACTAACTTCTTCCACATTACTATTGGAAGTACTATCATACACCCAGTAGCACAAGCACGCTGTTAAGGGGTCACACTCGACTCCTCTCTCACATTCTCTTGTCACATTCAAAAGGTAGCTAAAACTTGTCGTTTTGTTCTCCGCCTTTCCTCTGTTGCTCGACTGCTAAAACACAGGCCCTCATTCTCAGACGCACTTACCAGAACACCCTCCTACTGTCTCTGTACGTTCTTCCTACCTACCAATTAAATTGTAAGCACGTCGGAGCAGGGATGCCTTTTCCTTATGTTACTTTTATGTCTGAAGCACTTCTTCCCATTATGTGTTTTTTGTATTATTTGTTATTCATATTATTATGTCACGTGTATTACTGCTGTATTACTGCTGTGAAGCGCTATGTACATTAATGGTGCTATAAAAATAAAGATATACATACATACATACATACATACATACATACATACAATTGTGGGTTATCTTTAGAGTCCGACTAGGAGTCCACCAGCAGTTTTAGGACGGGCTCGTACTTGGCATACCGAGGAAAACTGTTTTGTGCTGCTTGCAAATGGCATTGACATTTGATATTGAATAGCAGCCATGAAAAGCCTCTGCAATGTCATTGACCCCTTTTCCTGTTTCTGAGCAGAGGAGGTTCAGCACAGTCCTGTTATAATTCAGGGAGAGGGAAGGGGGTCGGCTGCAACCTCTTTCGTCCCTAAATCCAACTATCATGCCCAGGGCTGCAGACAGCTTTCCTGGGGCCCAGGACTAAAGTTTCCCCCTACCCACGTGTCGGCAGCATTGCGAGAACCCTCCCACCCTCTGTTTTCTCTTACACTCCCCCCCTTCTCACACACCTCCTCGCTCTTCCCACCCCCCACCCCCCACATACACTCCCTTCACCCTCTTCTGCCCCCTCCCTCATACCCCAACCCCTGCAGTGCCGCCAACAGTGGGGGACAGCCGGGATTGCTGTCCCGGGCCCGCCCAGTCAAGGGGCCAGGCCTCCCAGTCAGTAACTCTACAGTTTCCACTCTGTGCAGGCAAAGACGGGCCCTCCCCTTTCCTGGCTGCCCCTCCCCTCCCTTCTCTCCTGCAGGACTGCACCTCCCTCCCCTTCCCTCAGCACCGCCCATCTGTCCCTCCGCAGGCCTGCTGATCTCTGCCTTGTACTGGCCATGCTGCTCCGGCAGGCCCATCCAAGGGCCCCAGGTACAGTAAGCCCACATGCCCCAGGCCTCTCTTATATCAGCCTGCCAGGCCCCTTACCAACCCTAGCGGAGAGGGCTTATGTTTATGTGTGTGTTTGGGGAAGGTGTGTGTGTGTGACTCACTGTGTATTTCAGTGTGTCACTGTGTGTGTGTGGCTGTATGTCCCTGTGTCACTGTGTGCATGTGTGTGTCACAGTGTGTGTGTGTGTCACTGTGTGTGTGTGTCACTATGTGTGTGTGTGTGGCTGTATGTCCCTGTGTCACTGTGTGTCACTGTGTGTCACTGTGTGTCACTGTGTGCCACTGTGTGTGTGTGTGTGTGTGTGTGTGTGTGCCGGTATATTGGGGAGGGAGGTTATTGAGTGTGGGGAGAAAAATACATGGGGGTGGGAGTGTAAGAGAGAGAGAGGGGGGAAGGGACGGGGGAGTCTAAGGCCTCGTTCAGGGTGCAGGCTTCGGAGGGAGGGCGTGCTGCCGTGCGAGCTGCCGTGGGACACAAAGTATTCAAATTGAATACTGGTTGTCAGGGTAGCAGCTGCCCTGTCTCCGAAGCCCGGAGTTGACGCTGGCTACAGTTTCAAGAAACGAAAAAATCATTTTTTGAAGCTGCAGCAGCGTCACTGGGTCCTCGGCAGCCAATGAAATCATTCTTGAGAATGATTTCATGACTGCAACTTGGATCCCTAACCTGCCGTCTGTAGCCCCGCCCCCTCCCCGCCTCCTCAACTCCTGAAAACGTCTGCTGGGGATGAACACATACAGATACATACACACAATAAGCCCCCTTCCCAAACACACACACCCCACAAAAAAACACACAAACCTTTGGGGGTAAGGGGCCTGGGAAGGTGGTATAAGGGGGGCGTGGGGTATGTGGGCTTATTGGGGGCCCTTGGATGGGCCTGCTGGAACAGCATGGCAGTACACAGAAGGGCCCTGCAGGCCCGCGGAGGCCTGGGGAAGGGAGGGACAGATGGGCGGTGCCGAGATATGGGGAATGAGGAGGGCCCTTCTGTCCTGCAGGAGGAGAGGGAAGGGAGGGACAGATGGGGTCGCAGCCAGAAAATGTGAGGGCCCGTCTGGCCTGCAGAGAGAGAACTCTAGGTTGCCGGGCCCCCTTGCCTGTCCGGGCCCCGGACAGTTGTCCCGGCTGTCGTCCCCCCATTCCCCTCCTGTCGGCGGCCCCGCTAATGCCTCAGAATGAAAAGGGACTTCCTGAGTTTATTGCAGGGAGGCTCAGGATCAGTGTGTGAGGCTATGTACAGGTCAGCAATACATACAAATGTAAGTTGTCTTAGTGCTAATTAAGGCTTGGCTAACATGTTAAGCATGTGTTAATCAGAGAAACTCTGGCCTGGTAAACTATCAAGGACTGAGGTTAAGCACCAGTGGTTTATAAAGTACTAAGCTGTTTAAGTGTGTATAAGGCCGCGCTTTTAGTGCGCTCGATGGCGACATGAGGGATGACTTCACCTGTCGCCACCCGCAAAAGTCGTATTTCGCTTTGCAGCGACATCGCAAGCGACCTGGCCATTGATTGGTTCAGAGGCTGTCACATGTGGCCACGTCGCTCCCATCGCTCCGTCGCGCTTACTATAAGCGCACGTGACGGCGGCCATACATTTGTTTTGCCGCAACGTCGTGCCGCCAGTACTATAAGCGCAGCCTTAGTCTTACTGCTACTACTGGTTCTAGTCGGATACGGAATATCCCACCACGATCCCGCATTAGCTGCCCCTGACTTGCATGGAGTTAACCTTTACGATGCAGGAAGTCCGAGAGCACCCAAGTGCCTTCTTACTTCCCGGATTGCGACCATGTGATCAAAGTCGTGCCCACTCCCTAGTGACGTGAACGTTAGAGGGGGGGGGGCTCCACTTCTCTTCCAATCGTGTTCACTGCTCCCCCCCAAAAACTATCTGTGTTAGACTGACGTACCAGGTAAATCATAAGGGCCCCTGCATGCGGACCCTCACGACGTACTTGGTTCATCACAAGGACATCCCAAGGGTTGCGGTGGGATTGTAACACGATAATCTGTATTGGAGGTTAGTGAATGTCCCCCATAGCGGTTGTTGTATCTATCCGATAATGTACTGCATACACCTTCCCGGCCTGACTCTGTTTGCTTATCTTTCATATTCTGTCTCATTGCATGTTTCAGATGTCCAGAAGCAGAACATTATGGGCCAGTCTATTCGCCAGTGAGCAGACTGCAGTTAACATAAAACTAACAACCCAGATCACATATTGCTCTACTTACATTACTATCAATACATTCTCTCCCCTATTGTTTTCATAAGCCAAAACCTCCCTTAACGTAAATAATAATATCATCGTGGGTAGGGTAATGTTGGCACATATCTGTGTTTTGTGAGCTACGCTTGCTTTCATCTCATTCATTGCAGGAGACTAAATGACTGCATTGTGCTGCGGAAGGGAAATTCCTGATGATACAAGACGCTGGGAATCTCTCGGCTGCCCCCTCTCCCTCCCTGCACAGAACTGAATCCCCAGACGGCTGCTTGTTCCAGGGACTCCTCTTTTTCTACCGGTGACAGTAACCGATCCAAGTCCTCTTGGGGGGGAAAAGGACTCCCTTTGATCTTGAGTAATTTGGGTGTGAATCTCTAACTGAAAATAAATAAATAAAATGCCTGCAGCATGGGTTAACCCCTTCTGTGCTCTGCAATGCATTTCAGATCCCACTGCCAGGTATCAGGGATTTCCTACACAGTAGGGGGATCAGATATTTTGCACATAGTGCACTATCACCTAAATTTTGTTGGCGTTTCAGTGGTTAATAGAAAATGTGTTCCTAAAAATAAAACATGGCTAGATAGATAAATAAGGACACTGATGATGACCCTGTTTTTTAAATTATTATTTTTTTTTTATAGATATATACACATATTAGGGCAAATTATACTACAAGGGAAACATCTATTGAGGAAGGGAGATTTAGAAGCAGGATCCCTGGGCCTGACCATCTGATGACTCTTTGTAAAGGCAGCATGCATAGTGCTATGACACATAACATTGTTTTCAGAAAGATCAGTGTGTTAAGGGCTTCTCTTGGCCTCTGGCCAGGCTCTGTATAAGACGCATTGAGATCGCAGAGCGCATGCGTCCTCCTACTCCCTCCCTCCCTCCACTTTCTCAGTCCCTCTTGCTGCCTATGTGTGATTCCCCCGCAGTCTGTGGAGAATTGCTGCTCTCTTTACATAATTCAAGCAGCGTGGCCGGCCCAAACTCCTTCTACCCGTCACTTTTGATCTAAGTAACAAGCTGCAAGGGCTTCCTATACTGGTGCTGGTAAACTCCCAATAAAATAACAGTATGAATGCAGAGAAGCAGCTTGCAGAATCTGATGTGGCGTTGTACTCTGCTATCCTCCTTAGTACCACAGGAGCCTGCAAGGCACTGGGGGAGATGTATCAATGAAACGAAAGTGCACATAGAAGTTTGTTTTTGAGAAATTGCTCTATTTTCTGCTCGCATCAAATGTATGAAAGTGTTTCTTACATCTGGCACAAATTGTTAGGTACAAAAGTTTCCGCCACCTGGGACCTGGCGGATTTTTTAAACGTAAATACAATATACAAAGGGACGCAGGGAGACACAGAGTTTGTTACATCTCATTACAACCTGTGCGTCATGTAACTCCTCCTATTGTCACTCCCCAAATCACAAGGTGACGCAAATTAAGCAAAATTTAGAGCAAAGACCTTGATACGTTGACGCAAAGAGACGCAAAATGCAGATTACACCAATTACATAACGATTACTCCAAATTTGCCGATAGATCACCCCCATATATCTTGCAATCAAATGCTGTACTTTCATTGAAAAGCAATGCATTCCAAGCATTGGACTATACAATTAACTGTTGCCACGCTCCAGATTAAGCTTCCAGGATCAGATTATCAAAACTATTATTATTTAACCCCCTTCACTGCCAGAAGATAATTGAGTTCTTTCAAGAACAAGGTTAACCTATTAAAGCGAAGTTTAACTATATTCTATGTCATTGCATGTTATCGGTAAGCATAGTCCACCTGTGGACGAGTTATTGATACAATTGTATAGACGGTTTACACTATTCCTCACTGAGCTCAGTGGTGGAATAGTTTATGTAGTCAGGAGCATCATGGCAAATATATTTTAAGAACTTACTGTAACCCTTTACTTGCCAGAGGAGCTACTGCCCCTAATGCAAGCACGTGATGCTCAACACCCACTGCAAAAATTCGCTACACACTGCTACACGTCCAGGGGTATGAATACACACTGTACACTCAAGTTAACACACTACTGTAGATGGCTATTTATTAGGGTTACCAGATGTTCAGATTTTCATGGACATACTCTTTTAGGTGATAAACATTGGGTCCAGACGGCTTTATATTATATGCCTATTTGTCCGGATTTTAAAGGGGACATGTTAAGGCCGGCAGGTTTGGGAGTGTGATGAGGCTCCTAGGTCACTGCAGCTGGTGGGGGGAGCCTCCCATACCAACCCTCCCTATAATTGATGAAGGAGCGGCTCAATGAGTAAGGGCACTGACTAAAAACCATGATCACAGAGCGTGAAGCAGGGGAGCCTGGTTAAAAATCCCAGTGCCGGCTCCTTGTGACCTTGAGCCAGTCACTTTATCTCCCTGTGCCTCAGGAATGGGGCAGGTACTATGTGTGTAAAAATCCAATGTACTGCACTGCGTACACTGGCAGCGCTATACAATAAAAAGCTATTATTAATTGCATCTGTGAGGGACTCTGAATAAAAGTACATCACATAGAGTGAGAGGGAGCATGGAGGTCAGAGGAGATGGCATTTGGGCCCAGGCCCCTGTGCTCCAGTTCCTCTCCGTGTCTCTGTTGCTGTCACTGTGCACATCTAATGTAACACCATGAAGGAGTACGTTAAGTATTTTTTTGTCTCATGACCTCATTCACATAACAGTAATATCTGGCATTGCATGGGGGCTGATACGGCTTTTTCTTAGATGAGGCTCATAGTAGCATACTCTTTTTGGGAATAGGAAATCTGGTAACCCTAATATTGATAGAAGCACAAAGGCAAAAGATACACAGTGTACACATGCTCATATATTATTACATAGTTACATAGTTACATAGTAGATGAGGTTGAAAAAAGACATGCATCCATCAAATTCAACCTATGCTAAATTTAGACAACAGATACTATATCCTACACCTATAATTGCAGTATATTGATCCAGAGGAAGGCAAACAAAAAACCCCAGTGTCATATCATCCAATGATATCCCGTAAGGTGAAAAATAAATTCCTTCCTGACTCCAAATATTGGCAATCAAATTACTCCCTGGATCAACATCCTTCCCATGTTTACTTATTTGGTATATCCCTGTATACTTTTCCTTCCTAAAAAGATGTCCAGTCTTTTTTTTTTTTAACAAATCTATTGTATCTGCCATCACAGTCTCCATGGGTAATGAATTCCACATTTTAACTGCCCTTACTGTATATTCAATAACATACAAAGATTTGCACATGCACATTCATACATGTGCTAATATACACAAATCCACACATTCTTATATACTGGTGAACTTGTAAGACTGCTTATATGGGTGCTCTGACCTTGTCAGATACTCACAATAGTATATACTAGGTGAGTTTTGTGTACATGTATTTTGTTTCTACTGGTTACTTTTCTCACAGAATGTTCAGAACACAGAGTTCCATTGTCTCCCATTGGATGCAGCTCAGAACCTGCTGCTAACTGGAGCAGCTGTATTGAGGGTACACAATAAATGTATACATTGAAAGGACATAACCATATACAAGTCTAATGTATACATGAATTCATTGGCTAAAATAAATGTTTTCATCAGAGGGAATGTATTGCTACTCCAAGTGCATGAAGAGGAATTTCAAATGGCTTAAACTACATGGATTGATGAAGTATTTTACTCGTGACATGGTTGGGGTAGGTTGTACAGATTTGCAACCATAGATGGATGTTTCAGTGGAAATTTGCATCCAAGAGAGTTCTGTCTGGGATGTGCTGACGAGCTATGTTTCATTTCATATCCACTGCTGTTGCCAATGGGAATGGATACTGTGGTACCTCCTTTCCAAGGCAGGCCATTTTTTTGTATCCATGCCTCACCTGAACACCCATAACATACTGATAATAGCAATGCGATGGAACTGGAGAGGTGTTTCCTGGGGCAACTTGGCTTGCCACCTGGATAAACTTTAGTGATGAAGGTCACTTGTTACTTAAATCCAGTTTTAAATTATTCTCTTATCTCAATATAATGAAAAGGATGCAAAATCCATTGATGCTCCAACAAAAAATGCAGCGCTAAATCAACATGCACCACTGACATAAGTTTAGCTGGCAACCGCAATTACGTAAGAAAACTTCTCCAACAAATCTGAGTTCCCGACAGGTTAAGGTACATTTCCCTGGAAGAAGTCACGTTTCCTTCTTTTGAAGTGAAACTTCCTTAGTGGCACCTCATTCGTGATGGGGCAAAAAAGAATTGTGGAGACAGAAATGAAACGGATGTGACGTCAGTGCTGGCAGTTGAGGCCGGGCTGTGTTCTGGCTCAGCCCGACCCCAACACTGACATCACACCCGCTCCACAAATCAGATGCGGCGGCGGCGATAGCCGCCGGCGCCGCTCCTAAACGCTCCCCCCCCCCGAGCCCCCCACCCCCCACCCCCCACCCCCCACACACATCGTGACATATGCGGCGGCGATAGCCGCCGCTCCTAACGGCCGCTGCCATGCCGCGCATGCGCAGTTGTGACGGCGCCGCTGATTCCCCGCCCGTTCCCCGCCCATTGATATGCTGCGCATGCCCGGTAGTCATGGCGATGCTCGAGACGCCATGACTCTCCTCACAGGGACACTGAAGCCCACACTGCTCCCCGGGGCTCTATGCAGGCACTGATCTCCTGCGGCCTCTCCTCCCGGTGCATGCCCCGGCCGAGGCATAGAACTGCTCCTGCTCCGGTAACGGGGGGTGATGAGTGCGCTGCGTCCCCCACGTCCCCCACAGCACCATCAGAAGCCTCCGAGTCGGCTCCAGCTGACGATGACGCGCTTCTCCTCTCCCCCCGCCGACACTGCCTCCATCTCCTCTGTGCCGCGATCTGGTAGGAATGGGGGGGGCGGGGGGGCGGACTGCTGAAAGGGTCTGGGTGCAGGGAAAGGATAAGGGTGCTGGGGGGAGGACAAGTGTGCTGGGGGGAGGACAAGTGTGCTGGAGAGAGTCAGGAGAGAGGGGGGCAGGACACACACATACATACACACTGACACATACACACATACTGACTCACATACACACACTGACTCACATACACACACACACACACACACACACACTGACTGACACACACACACACTGACACACACCCCCACACACTGACTGACCCCCCCCCCCCCACACACTGACTGACCCCACCCACCCCTCCCCCACACACTGACTGACCCACCCACCCCCCCCCACACACTGACTGACCCACCCACCCATACACTCTGACTGACTCACCCCCCCACCCCCCCCCACACACTGACTGACCCACCCACCCCCCTCCCCACACACTGACTGACCCCCCCACCCCCCCCCCCACACACTGACTGACCCCCCCCACACACACTGACTGACCCACCCCCCCCACACACTGACTGACCCACCCACCCCCACACACTGACTGACCCACCCACACCCCCCCCACACACTGACTGACCCACCCACACCCCCCCCCACACACTGACTGACCCACCCACCCCCACACACTGACTGACCCCCCCCACACACTGACTGACCCCCCCCCCCCCACACACACACTGACTGACCCACCCACCCCCCCCCCAAACACACTGACTGACCCACCCACACCCCCCCCACACACTGACTGACTGACCCAGCCACACCCCCCCACACTGACTGACCCAAACCCCCCCACTGACTGACTGACCCACCCACACCTCCCCGCACACTGACTGACTGACCCACCCACACCTCCCCGCACACTGACTGACTGACTGACCCACCCACACCTCCCCGCACACTGTCTGACTGACCCACCCACACCTCCCCACACACTGACTGACTGACCCACCCACCCACACTTCCCCGCACACTGACTGACTCACCCACCCACCCACACTTCCCCGCACACTGACTGACTCACCCACCCACCCACACTTCCCCGCACACTGACTGACTCACCCACACACCCCCGCACACTCTGACCCACCCACACCCCCCCACACACTGACTGACACACACACTGACTTACACATACACACTGACACAAATACACATACACACTGACTGACACAAATACACACACACTGACTGACACACACACACACACACACACACACACACACACACACACACACACACACACACACACACACACACACACACTGACTGACACACACACTGACTGACTGACTGACTGACTGACTGATTGACATACACACACACTGACACACATACACACAAGGAAGAGAGAGTGTGGGGGGGAGAGAGAGAGAGAGAGTGTGGGGGAGATAGAGAGAGTGTGGGGGGAGAGAGAGAGTGTGGGGGGGAGAGAGAGAGTGTGGTGGAGAGAGAGAGAGAGAGAGTGTGGTGGAGAGAGAGAGAGAGAGAGGGAGAGAGAGTGGGAGAGAGAGAGAGAGTGGGGGAGAGAGAGAGAGAGTGGGGGAGAGAGAGAGAGAGTGGGGGAGAGAGAGAGAGTGTGGGGGAGAGAGAGAGAGTGTGGGGGAGAGAGAGAGAGTGTGGGGGAGAGAGAGTGTGGGGGAGAGAGAGAGAGTGTGGGGGAGAGAGAGTGTGGGGGAGAGAGAGTGTGGGGGAGAGAGAGTGTGTGGGGGAGAGAGAGTGTGTGGGGGAGAGAGAGTGTGAGGGGGAGAGAGAGTGTGTGGGGGAGAGAGAGTGTGGGAGAGAGTGTGAGGGGGAGAGAGAGTGTGGGAGAGAGTGTTGGAGAGAGAGAGTGGGGGAGAGAGAGAGTGGGGGAGAGAGAGAGTGTGGGGGAGAGAGACAGAGTGTGGGGGAGAGAGAGTGTGTGGGGGAGAGAGAGTGTGTGGGGGAGAGAGAGTGTGTGGGGGAGAGAGAGTGTGTGGGGGAGAGAGAGTGTGTGGGGGGGAGAGAGTGTGTGGGGGGAGAGAGAGTGTGAGGGGGAGAGAGAGTGTGAGGGGGAGAGAGAGTGTGAGGGGGAGAGAGAGTGTGAGGGGGAGAGAGAGTGTGAGGGGGAGAGAGAGTGTGGGAGAGAGTGTTGGAGAGAGAGAGTGGGGGAGAGAGAGAGTGGGGGAGAGAGAGAGTGTGGGGGAGAGAGACAGAGTGTGGGGGAGAGAGAGTGTGTGGGGGAGAGAGAGTGTGAGGGGGAGAGAGAGTGTGAGGGGGAGAGAGAGTGTGAGGGGGAGAGAGAGTGTGGGAGAGAGTGTTGGAGAGAGAGAGTGGGGGAGAGAGAGAGTGGGGGAGAGAGAGTGGGGGAGAGAGAGCGAGAGAGAGTGGGGAGAGAGAGGGGGAGAGAGGGGGGAGAGAGTGTGGGAGAGAGAGGGGGAGAGAGAGTGTGGGAGAGAGAGAGTGTGGGAGAGAGAGTGGGGAGAGAGAGAGAGAGAGTGGGGGAGAGAGAGAGAGAGTGTGGGAGAGAGGTGGGGAGAGAGTGTGGGAGAGAGTGTGGGAGAGAGTGTGGGAGAGAGTGTGGAGAGAGAGTGGGAGAGAGAGAGAGTGGGGGAGAGAGAGTGGGGGAGAGAGAGAGTGTGGGAGAGAGAGAGGTGTGGGAGAGAGAGAGAGAGTGGGGGGGTGAGAGAGAGAGTGGGGGGAGAGAGCGAGTGGGGGGAGAGAGAGAGTGTGGGGGGGGGGGGGGGAGAGGTGTGGGGGGGGGAGAGAGGAGTGTGGGGGGGGGGGGGAGAGAGAGTGTGGGGGGGGGAGAGAGAGTGTGGGGGGAGAGAGAGAGGTGTGGGGGAGGAGAGTGAGGGGGAGAGAGAGAGAGTGTGGGAGAGAGAGAGCGCGTGTGGGGGGGAGAGAGAGAGGTGGGGGGGGGGGGGGAGAGTGTGGGGGGGAGAGAGAGAGAGAGTGTGGGGGGGGAGAGAGAGAGAGTGTGGGGGGGAGAGAGAGAGAGGGGGGAGAGAGAGAGTGTGGGGGAGAGAGAGAGAGTGGGGGGAGAGAGAGTGTGGGGGGGAGAGAGAGTGTGGGGGGGAGTGTGGGGGAGTGTGGGGGGAGAGAGAGTGGGGGGGAGAGAGAGTGTGGGGAGAGAGAGTGTGGGAGAGAGAGAGTGTGGGAGAGAGAGAGAGTGTGGGAGAGAGAGAGAGGAGTGGGGGAGAGAGAGAGAGAGTGGGGGGAGAGAGAGAGGGAGAGGAGTGGGGGGGGAGGAGAGTGTGGGGGGGAGAGAGTGTGGGGGGGGAGAGAGGAGAGTGTGGGGGGGAGGGAGAGAGTGTGGGGGGGAGAGTGGGGGAGGAGGGGGGGAGAGTGGGGGGAGAGAGAGAGTGGGGGGGGAGAGAGTGTGGGGGGGGGGAGAGAGGAGTGGGGGGGGGGAGAGTGAGTGTGGGGGGGGAGGTGAGTGTGGGGGGGGGGGGGGGGAGAGAGAGTGTGGGGGGGTTAGGAGAGTGTGGGAGGGAGTAGAGTGGGGGAGAGAGAGAGTGTGGGGGGGGGAGAGAGTGAGTGTGGGGGAGTGTGTGGGGGAGGAGAGAGAGAGTGTGGGAGAGAGAGTGTTGGAGAGAGAGTGAGAGTGGGGGGGAGAGAGAGTGGGGGGAGAGAGAGAGAGAGTGGGGGGAGAGAGAGCGCATGTGGGGGGGGAGTGAGTGTGGGGGGAGTAGAGAGAGAGTATGGAGGGGGAGAGAGAGAGGGGGAGAGAGAGAGTGTGGGGGTGAGAGTGGGAGAGAGTGGGGGGAGAGTGAGGTGTGGGGGAGAGTGAGGAGTGTGGGGGGGAGTGAGGTGTGGGGGGGGTGTGGGAGGAGTGTGGGGGGGGGGTGTGTGGGGGGGAGTGTGGGGGGGGAGTGTGGGGGGGGTGTGTGGGGGTGTGAGTGTGGGGGGGAGAGAGTGTGTGGGAGGAGAGAGTGTGGGAGAGAGAGTGTTGGGAGAGAGGGAGAGGTGGGGGAGAGAGAGGTGGGGGGAGAGAGGAGTGGTGGAGAGAGAGCGGTGTGGGGGGGGAGAGAGTGTGGGTGGGGGGGGAGAGTGTGGGGGGAGAGAGAGAGAGAGTATGGAGGGGAGAGAGAGAGGGGGGGGAGGAGAGAGAGAGTGTGGGGGGAGAGGAGAG
>NC_134487.1:128484036-128486536 GCF_040206685.1 Ascaphus truei
GTGGGTGGGGGGAGAGAGTGTGGGGGGAGAGAGAGAGAGAGTATGGAGGGGAGAGAGAGAGGGGGGGGGGAGAGAGAGAGTGTGGGGGAGAGAGAGAGAGAGAGTGGGGAGAGAGAGAGAGAGTGTGGGGGAGAGAGAGAGAGAGTGTGGGGGGAGAGAGAGTGTGGGGGAGAGAGAGAGAGAGTGTGGGGGGGAGAGTGTGGGGGAGAGGGGGGAGAGAGAGAGTGGGAGAGAGAGAGTGGGAGAGAGAGAGTGGGAGAGAGAGTGTGGGAGAGAGAGAGAGTGTGGGAGAGAGAGAGGTGGGGGAGAGAGAGAGAGTGGGGGAGAGAGAGAGAGAGTGGGGGGGAGAGAGAGAGAGTGGGGGAGAGAGAGAGAGAGTGGGGGAGAGAGAGTGTGGGGGAGAGAGAGAGAGAGAGAGTGTGGGGGAGAGAGAGAGAGAGTGTGGGGGAGAGAGAGTGTGGGGGAGAGAGAGTGTGGGGGAGAGAGAGTGTGGGAGAGAGAGAGAGTGTGGGAGAGAGAGAGAGTGTGGGAGAGAGAGAGAGTGTGGGAGAGAGAGAGAGTGTGGGGGAGAGAGAGAGTGTGGGGGAGAGAGAGAGTGTGGGGGAGAGAGAGTGTGGGGGAGAGAGAAAGAGAGAGAGTGTGGGGGAGAGAGAGAGAGAGTGTGGGGGAGAGAGAGTGTGGGGGAGAGAGTGTGTGGGGGAGAGAGAGTGTGGGGGAGAGAGAGTGTGTGGGGGAGAGAGAGTGTGTAGGGGAGAGAGAGTGTGTAGGGGAGAGAGAGTGTGTGGGGGAGAGAGAGTGTGAGGGGAGAGAGAGTGTGAGGGGGAGAGAGAGAGAGTGTGGGAGAGAGAGTGTTGGAGAGAGAGAGTGGGGGAGAGAGAGAGAGAGTGGGGGAGAGAGAGAGAGAGTGGGGGAGAGAGAGAGAGTGGGGGAGAGAGAGAGTGGGGGAGAGAGAGAGAGTGGGGGAGAGAGAGAGCGCGTGTGGGGGGGGAGAGAGAGAGTGGGGGGAGAGAGAGAGAGTGGGGGAGAGAGAGAGAGTGTGGGGGGGAGAGAGTGTGGGGGGGAGAGAGAGAGAGTGTGGGGGGGAGAGAGAGAGAGAGTGTGGGGGGGAGAGAGAGAGAGAGAGAGGGGGAGAGAGTGTGGGGGAGAGAGAGAGAGTGGGGGAGAGAGAGAGAGTGTGGGGGAGAGAGAGTGTGGGGGGGAGAGAGAGAGTGTGGGGGGAGAGTGTGGGGGAGTGTGGGGGAGAGAGAGAGAGAGTGGGGGAGAGAGAGAGAGTGGGAGAGAGAGTGTGGGAGAGAGAGTGTGGGAGAGAGAGAGAGTGTGGGAGAGAGAGAGAGTGTGGGAGAGAGAGAGAGAGAGTGGGAGAGAGAGAGAGATAGTGGGGGAGAGAGAGAGAGAGTGGGGGAGAGAGAGAGAGGGAGAGAGAGTGGGGGAGAGAGAGAGTGTGGGGGGGAGAGAGTGTGGGAGAGAGAGAGTGTGGGGGGGGAGAGAGAGAGAGAGTGTGGGGGGGGAGAGAGAGAGAGTGTGGGGGGGAGAGTGGGGGAGAGAGAGGGGGAGAGAGTGGGGGAGAGAGAGAGAGTGGGGGAGAGAGAGAGAGAGTGGGGGAGAGAGAGTGGGGGAGAGAGAGAGTGGGGGAGAGAGAGAGTGTGGGGGAGAGAGAGTGTGGGAGAGAGAGAGTGTGGGGGGGGGAGAGAGAGAGTGGGGGGGGGGGGAGAGAGAGAGTGGGGGGGGGAGAGAGAGAGTGGGGGGGGGGGAGAGAGTGTGGGGGGGGGGGAGAGAGAGAGTGTGGGGGGGGGAGAGAGAGAGTGTGGGGGGGAGAGAGAGTGTGGGGGGGAGAGAGAGAGTGTGGGAGAGAGAGAGAGAGAGAGTGGGAGAGAGAGAGAGTGTGGGGGGGGGAGAGAGAGAGTGTGGGGGAGAGTGTGGGGGAGAGAGAGAGAGAGTGTGGGAGAGAGAGTGTTGGAGAGAGAGAGAGAGTGGGGGAGAGAGAGTGGGGGAGAGAGAGAGAGAGAGAGTGGGGGAGAGAGAGCGCGTGTGGGGGGGGAGAGAGAGTGTGGGGGGAGATAGAGAGAGAGTATGGAGGGGAGAGAGAGAGGGGGGGGAGAGAGAGAGTGTGGGGGAGAGAGAGAGAGAGAGAGTGGGGGAGAGAGAGAGTGTGGGGGAGAGAGAGAGAGAGAGTGGGGGAGAGATAGAGAGTGTGAGGGAGAGAGAGAGTGTGGGGGGAGAGAGAGAGAGTGTGGGGGGGAGAGTGTGTGGGGGAGAGTGTGGGGGAGAGAGTGGGGGAGAGTGTGGGGGAGAGAGTGTGGGAGAGAGAGTGTTGGAGAGAGAGAGAGAGTGGGGGGAGAGAGAGAGTGGGGGAGAGAGAGAGAGTGGTGGAGAGAGAGCGCGTGTGGGGGGGAGAGAGAGTGTGGGTGGGGGGGAGAGAGTGTGGGGAGAGAGAGAGAGAGAGAGTATGGAGGGGAGAGAGAGAGGGGGGGGGGAGAGAGAGAGTGTGGGGGGAGAGAGA
>NC_134487.1:128489036-128524036 GCF_040206685.1 Ascaphus truei
AGAGAGATAGTGGGGGAGAGAGAGAGTGGGGGAGAGAGAGAGTGTGGGGGAGAGGGAGAGGGAGAGTGGGAGAGTGGGAGAGTGGGAGAGTGTGTGGGGGGGGGAGAGAGAGAGTGTGTGGGGGAGAGAGAGAGTGTGGGGGGGAGAGAGGTAAGAAGTGTGGGGGGGGAGAGAGAGAGAGAGTGTGTGGGGGGGGGGAGAGAGAGAGAGTGGGGGGGGGAGAGAGAGAGTGTGGGGGGAGAGAGAGAGAGAGAGAGAGAGAGAGAGAGAGAGAGAGAGAGGGAGAGGGAGAGGGAGAGGGAGTGTGGGGGGGGGGGAGAGAGTGTGGGGGGGGAGAGAGAGAGTGTGGGGGGGAGAGAGAGAGAGTGTGTGGGGGGGGGGAGAGAGAGAGTGTGGGGGGAGAGAGAGTGGGGGAGAGAGAGAGAGAGAGGGAGAGAGAGAGAGAGAGAGGAGAGGGTGAGAGAGAGAGAGTGGGAGAGAGTGGGGGGAGAGAGAGAGAGAGAGCGTGGGGGGGGAATAGAGAGAGAGAGTGGGGGGGGGGGGAATAGAGAGAGAGAGTGGGGGGGGGAGAGAGAGAGAGTGTGGGGGGAGAGAGAGAGTGTGGGGGAGAGTGAGAGAGTGTGGGGGGGAGAGAGAGAGAGAGTGGGGGGGAGAGAGAGAGAGTGTGTGGGGGGAGAGAGAGAGTGTGGGGGGGAGAGAGAGAGTGTGTGTGGGGGAGAGAGAGAGTGTGAGAGTGGGGGGGAGAGAGTGAGAGAGAGTGTGGGGGGGAGAGAGAGTGTGGGGGGAGAGAGAGAGTGTGGGGGGAGAGAGAAAGAGAGTGTGGGGGGGAGATAGAGTGAGAGTGTGGGGGGGAGAGAGAGAGAGAAAGTGTGTGTGGGGGAGAGAGAGTGGGGGGGGAGAGTGAGAGAGTGTGTGGGGGGGGAGAGAGAGAGTGGGGGGGGGAGAGAGAGAGTGTGGGGGGGAGAGAGAGAGAGTGTGTGGGGGGGGGAGAGAGAGAGTGTGGGGGGAGAGAGAGTGGGGGAGAGAGAGAGAGAGAGGGAGAGAGAGAGAGAGAGAGAGGGAGAGGGAGAGAGAGAGAGAGTGGGGGGGGGGAATAGAGAGAGAGAGAGTGGGGGGGGGGGAATAGAGAGAGAGAGTGGGGGGGGAGAGAGAGAGAGTGTGGGGGGAGAGAGAGAGTGTGGGGAGAGAGAGAGAGTGTGGGGGGGAGAGAGAGAGAGAGTGGGGGGGAGAGAGAGAGAGTGTGTGGGGGAGAGAGAGAGAGTGTGGGGGGGAGAGAGAGAGAGTGTGTGGGGGAGAGAGAGAGTGTGAGAGTGGGGGGGAGGAGAGTGAGAGAGAGTGTGGGGGGGAGAGAGAGAGTGTGGGGGGGAGAGAGAGAGTGTGGGGGGGAGAGAGAAAGAGAGTGTGGGGGGGGAGATAGAGAGAGAGTGTGGGGGGGAGAGAGAGAGAGAAAGTGTGTGTGGGGGAGAGAGAGTGGGGGGGAGAGAGAGAGAGTGTGTGGGGGGGAGTGAGAGAGTGGGGGGGGAGAGAGAGAGAGTGGGGGGAGAGAGAAAGTGTGGGGGGGAGAGAGAGAGAGTGTGGGGGGAGAGAGAGAGTGTGGGGGGAGAGAGAGAGATTGTGGGGGGGAGAGAGAGAGTGTGGGGGGAGAGAGAGAGTGTGGGGGGGAGAGAGAGAGTGTGGGGGGGGGAGAGAGAGTGTGGGGGGGGGAGAGAGAGAGTGTGGGGGGGGGGAGGAGAGAGTGTGGGGGGGAGAGAGAGTGTGGGGGGGAGAGAGAGAGAGTGTGGGGGGGGAGAGAGAGAGAGTGTGGGGGGAGAGAGAGAGTGTGGGGGGGAGAGAGAGAGAGTGTGGGGGGGAGAGAGAGTGGAGAGACACAGAGGGGGGGAGACACAGAGGGGAGAAACGGTGGGTGACACACACAGAGGGTGGGTGATACACAGAGAGAGGGTGGGTGACTGACTGGCTGGGTGACTGACTGGGGCGGGGGTGACTGACTGGGGCGGGGGTGACTGACTGGGGCGGGGGTGACTGACTGGCTGGGTGACTGACTGGGGCGGGGGTGACTGGGTGACTGCCAGCGGCGGGGGTGACTGACTGACTGGGGGGGGGCTGACTGACTGAGGGGGATGACTGACTGGGGGGGATGACTGACTGGGGGGGTGACTGACTGGGGGGGTGACTGACTGGGGGGGGGTGACTGACTGGGGGGTGACTGACTGGGGGGGGTGACTGACTGGGGGGGTGACTGACTGGGGGGGTGACTGACTGGGGGGGTGACTGATGGGGGGGTGACTAACTGGGGGAGGGGTGACTGACTGGGGGGGGTGACTGACGGGGGGGTGACTGACGGGGGGGGTGACTGACTGGGGGAGGGGTGACTGACTGGGGGGTTGACTGACTGGGGTGGGGTGACTGACTGGGGTTGGGTGACTGACTGGGGTTGGGTGACTGACTGGGGTGACGGGGTGACTGGGTGGGGTGACTGGATCGGGTGACGGGGTGGGGTGACGGGGTGACTGGGTGGGGTGACGGGGTGACTGGGTGGGGTGACTGGGTGGGGTGACGGGGTGACTGGGTGGGGTGACGGGGTGGGGTGACGGGGTGACTGGGTGGGGTGACTGGGTGGGGTAACTGGGTGGGTTGACGGGGTGAACGGGTGGGGTGACGGGGTGAATGGGTGGGGTGGCGGGGTGATTGGGTGGGGTGGCGGGGTGATTGGGTGGGGTGGCGGGGTGATTGAGGGGTGGGGTGATGTGACACTTCTGGTATCCTACTCACACACACTCCCACGCACACCCACGCACACACACACACTCTCTCCCATGCATGCACACACACACTCTCCCATGCATGCACACACACTCGCCCATACATGCACACACACACTCTCCCATGCATGCACACACACACTCTCCCATGCATGCACACACACACTCTCCCATGCACACACACTCTCTCCCATGCACACACACACACGCGCGTGCACACACACACACACACTCCCATGCATGTACACACACACACTCTCCCATGCATGCACACACATACAAACACACTCTCCCATGCATGCACACACACACACACACACTCTCCCATGCATGCACACACACACTCTCCCATACACGCACACACACACACACACACACGACAGGGGGAAGAAGAGGAAAGGCCGCGCGACCGAGCACCACCACCACTGCCCCGCTCGCCCCCCCCCCCGCGACCATCTCCCGCCCTGCGCGGACAGCCACGGGACCCTGGGGAAGCGGAGACCAAGTAGGTAAGGGGGGAACACCCCACTACCATCTCCAGCCCCGCGCGGGGATCGGGGGAAGCGGGAAGTGGCGCGGGAAGCCGGGGTAAGCGGGGAACACCCCCACTACCATCACCCGCCCCCACGGGTATCGCGGGAAGCCAGGGTAAGCGGGGAACACCCCCACTACCATCACCCGCCCCCCAAGGGTATCGCGGGGAACACCCCCACTACCATCACCCAGGGATTGGGGGAAGCGGGAAGTGGCGCGGGAAGCCGGGGTAAGCGGGGAACACCCCCACTACCATCACCCGCCCCCACGGGTATCGCGGGAAGCCGGGGTAAGCGGGGAACACCCCCTCTACCATCACCCGCCCCCCAAGGGTATCGCGGGGAACACCCCCACTACCATCACCCGGGGATCGGGGGAAGCGGGAAGTGGCGCGGGAAGCCGGGGGGGGGGGAGGGGGGAGAAGGGGGGGGACACCTCCGCCCCGCGCGGGAAGCCGGGGTAAGCGGGGGCCGGGGAGAGAAGGGGGAACACCCACGCTACCATATCCAGCCACGCGCGGGTATCGGGGGGGGGGAGTAAGGGGGAACTGCAGGAGGCAGGGAAGGAGCAGAGGGGCCGCAGGATGGAGGATTGGAGAGTACTTACTCTCGTACTCTCCAACAGATCTCCGGCCAGAAAAAAATGGCCGCTCGTTGGGGGCGGGCTCATATAGAGCCTGGCCGTGCGCCCACAAAGCCTGGGAGCATGCGCCAATCAGCTGTCAGGTAAAGGGAGTTTTTTTTTTGTTTCAGGCAGCGCGAGCAGGGAAATTTAAAAAAACAAACACGTGTGCTGCTTGGGCCAATATTTACTTGCCCGGAGGTTAAATCCACCCGCCCCGGGCGTGTAAATGTATAGGATTGTCAAACACTGTATATATATATATATATATATATATATATATATATATATATATATATATATACAGTGTTCGACAAACCTATACATTTGCTTGCCCCGGGCGAGTGGATTTAACCCCCGGGCGAGTAAATATTGGCCCAAGCAGCACACGTTTGGTACTAGGTGGCGAGTAGATTTTTTTGTGTGGCGAGTAGATTTTTTGGTGATTTGTCAACCACTGTATATATATATATATATATATATATATATATATACACACACTACAACATATATATGGAATATTGTGTGTGTCAGTATATATATATATGTTCTGGTGAGAAGAAGCGCAAACAGAAGAACCAACATAGTGTAGACTGTATAAAGTAAGTTGAATTAATTAAAAACATATTAAGATACACTCACAGAGGTAAAAACAATTGAAGGTTATATGTAGTGAACCTGTAGGTTCCTCTATAATCCGCCCGTGCTGGTGTGTCGTCACTCTGGGCTCTGCCAGACCTGCTACGCATCTCTGCGTCGTTACAAATTCCTCTTTTAAAAAAAAAAAATATCATGGCAAGCACGTTGTCCACTATGCAATGCTTATGTTAAAATGAAATATTTTAAATATTTATTAGAGATGGCTAAATCAGGGATCATTCAGTCTATTCTGTCTAACAAAGATGCCTCCCAGAAGACTTAAAGCATCTGACATGCTCTGGGAAACTGAAGCTATGGTGTAAGTAAGTGAATAAATTACTTAATATTGAACTGGTTAGGTGTCTGCATAATTACACGACTTTAATAATGTCTGTCTCATGTCCAAGTCCCAGTTTGCTGCAGGGTACTTTCCGATGTTTTAATGATTTAAACGAACATCAGGAAGCCATGTATCATGTATGAAGCAGAATATCCACAAACACTGGGTAAATTATTCATTGTAAACTTTCTAATATGTTTGCAGGTGGTATGTCCATTCTTATGGCTAACAGAAAACATTTTAAAACAATGTCATGTGGGATAGGATTAAAAAATAGGAATGTCCTTTCATTTTTAGCCATACATTATATACTTAACCTTACATTACATTAACTTTTAGATACGTTTGGAAACATCCATGAAGGAGCTCATACTACAGTATATTGAAGACTGCTCTGCCCTAAATGTCTGCTCAACAAGTGCCCAATTGTGTTCTATATACTGTGTATATATATATATATAACAATTTTTTCAATATTAAAGGGGGCTGCAATGCAAAGTAATTATCTTCTGATAGAAGAGTGTGAATACTGACAGCAATGCAATACAAATAGCTTCAATGTAACATCATGTCAGTTCTGCATACTGGAGAAAGCTGTGTGCCGAACTGACATTATGTAACATTGAAGCTAAGTAGATTTGCTATGTCCTTACGATTCAGATACATTGGTGCATATTTCAGACAAACATCTAGAGATTTAGAGTGTTATAATAGTAAAATGATGCAGCGATGTTAGAGCTGCGCTGTCCAAGAACAGCATTTATACGGTACTCTAGATATCGTGAGGTTCTCAGTAAGATGGACATTTTTTGCTGTTAATTAAGGACTACCTAGATAATATTCATCAGTTTAACGTAAAATTATGCAGTGATGTTGGAGCTGCGCTGTTTAGTAAATAGCATTTATATGGCAGTTTAGATTATTTAGTCTTGTCCTTTATATATGATATGATTTACCTCAGATGTTACTATTGTACGTAAAGGATATATTAAATCAGGTGAAAGACCTATCTGCAGACAGATTGCTGCAGCCTGTATCATAGCAACTACTATCAGATATGCTTCACTTCATTCGGATATTACTAGGACTATGCCCAATGATTTCTCTGAACTGTAAAGTCTATATGAAATAAGGTTCATATCTCTCACAGCAAGCTAACATAAGAGCCGCTAGCACCACGTGTTCAATTTTTAATATTGATGTTTTATTCACTTATCACTTTAACATTTCGTATTATCACACAAGCATGAAAATGTATATAAAAAATGATTAGCCTGGAGTGCACCATGATAATGTACTTTCTGTGAAGGACTTGCTGACTCTATATCAGTTTATCCTCTAATTTGTAAATATTTACTATATAGTACATAGGTTGCACCCATTGTCATTCGGAGCAATAAGGTATTTAAAAATTAGGATTATTCAAATATTTGTGAGCGGTGTATATATTGGTTGTATACAATTAGTAAATACATTAATCTATGATTGTATGGTCTTTAGAGCAGAAATCCCTTCTCATAATATCTTTATGTCCGGTTCTCCTACTCCTGTGCATAATATGTCCCTGTATTTACATTGTGAGCACACTTATGGGCTGATTCTATACGTGCCGAAGAGGCTGATCAGGCCTTTTTTGGGCACAATTCCCCACTGCAGTCAATGGGGAATTGTGGCCAAAAACGTTCTGATCGACCGCATCGGCACGTATAGAATCATTGGCACGTATAGAATCATTGGCAAGTATAGAATCAGCCCCATATACTGTAAAGCTTTCGTGTCCTTGGGCAATTCCACATGCAAACATTTGTAATAATATTATTTCCAAGTTGTTTAACCCCCTAACTAAACGAATTAAGGATGTGGCCCCTTACTATGAGAAAAGAAAGCACTGAGCTGTTTTACTGGGTAAATATAAACAACTGATGCTTTTTTGAAAAATCCAACAAATCCAGGGGAACAAGTATTTTGAAATATTTTTTTTTGTAATGTTTCCATAGCAACCAAGGTTTTGGAAAATGTGCATGATCTTTAGCTAATCTATTTGTGCTTTCAAACCCTTGTATCTGCAGGCAGATTGTTATTCCACAATTCTTTGCCTGGTTGTTCTTGTAGAGTACTTATGAAGCTGTCATTAACCAAACAGGTAAATGTGAAGGGCAAAAACTGAATGCATGTCACAGAGCCCTGTAAAAATAGAGACATGTTCATTTGATCAATTTCTTACAGGACACAAATAAAGTGCAATCATCACTTAAAGAGTGATCAAAAACTTTCTAAGGAAGTCAAATACATTGATAATATGTAACTCCTCCCCCCCCCCCAAACTACTTCTATTGACACCCCACACCCACTCATAAACTGGTACACACAGGACAACTTGGGTGGAAAAATGCAATCCCGCCCTGCCACACTCGCATGTGCGTGACCCTGGAATGGAGTGTGTGATGGTTCCGTGCTAGACACCACCCGCTCAGATCTACTGCTTGCTTGTTAAATCCCCTACATCAGTGGTGCGCAAACAGGGGGGGGCGGGAGATTTGTCTGGGGGGGGGGTGGGGGCGCGGTCGGTTGTAGAGGTCCCACGCTCTTCCCCAAGGCATTTAAATTAAATGCTGGGGATCGCGTGAGGCCTCTGCAACAGTAACACTTACCGGGATTCACACACGTCTCCATGGCAACGCGGCATCAAATGATGCCGCAGCGTCATGTGACATCTCCAGCATCAAATGACACAGCGGGTCATGTGACGTCACGCGACCCCGGAGCATCATTTTACGCAGTTGGCAGGAAGGAGAGGGGGCGTGAGACAGGGGGAGGCCAGGCAGGGGGGCGCAGCTTTAAAAGGTTGCGCTCCCCTGCCCTACATTTTTCAAGACTCCAGAGAATTACCCACCTTCTAAACTTTCCTCTGAACATAGCCCCATAATCGTACAGCAGGGGTGCTCAACTCCAGTCCTCAAGCCCCCCCAACAGAACAGGTTTTCAGGATAGCCCAGCTTCAACACGGGAGGCTCAATCAGCCACTGCTTCAGCACAGGTGGCTCAATCTGAGGCTCAGTTGAAGACTGTGTCTCTGATTGAGCCACCTGTGCTGAAGCTGGGATATCCTGAAAACCTGATCTGTTGGGGGAGACTGGGGCTTGAGGTCTGGAGTTGAGCGCTCCTGTCTTAGGCTTTGTTTATAGTGCGGTAGCGCGCGACGGAGCGCGGGGAGTTGCGCGCGCCTGTCGCTCGAGCGATCCCTGCACTCTGATGGAGAGGCGTGGCCATGATGTCACCAGGCTGGTTCGCCCTCATTGGCTGAACCACTCACGTGACATGGCCGTGGTGCGAAAAAACAAAATTGTTTGTCGCACAGTCGCGCTTCCTAGCTCGCGCAGTCGCTCGCACTATGGCCGGCCCGATAGAGCTACTGTATTTTGTGTGCGTAACACGTGCCGGCGCGCGCACTATAATCTCCGCCTTACAGTATTGAAGTGTCAGTAGTGGGGAGAGGGGGCAGGGGGGTGTTCTCATTGTATGCAAATATCGCAAGAAAAACCATGTTCCCAAAAGTGTTTTATATTAGTGGGGAGTATTTCACATTACAGGTTTTTTTCCTCACTCAGTATATGTAAAGCTCCCAAACAGGTTTTCTATAACATATACCATTGTGTCACATTTTACATGGATATTTGCATTTCAGAGTACTACATGGGAATAAAACGTCAGCATAAAATGAGTAGGTGCTAAAAGACGTGCTATGAAATAGCATATCAATTGTAGAAATAGCAGCCATTACAATGGTGTTTTTTTCTTTATCTTCTAGTATTAGGTGGTACCTTTTTTATTTGGACTAACAATTGATATTATAAGACACGTTTACGAGAGCTCTGCTCTGGAAAGCTCGTTTGCTCATTTGCTCTCCACTATCGCAACTGGACTAACACAGCTATTTCTATTTCATTCTTTATCTTCTGAAATGTTTACCCTTTCTGTTTACTATGGAGACTAGATATTAACAACGAGGAGGAGGTATATTACCTATATGGATAATGGGAGTGTGATTTCTTTTGTTGAGTATTTGTTTGAAGTCTGTATTGGAGAATTGCAGTTTAGAATATGTTTATACAATGACATTAACATAGTGGTCCCCCATCTTTTTAAACTGAGCCCACCAAAAGCATTTATTTAGCCTGCGGGCCTCCCATTCAGTATTCAGTGCACAAAAAACAATGGCCAGGATTTTGTCGCTGGTACCACGTAAAAAAAATATATATAAATATCCCTTTTTTGGGGCTCAAGGAGAGGCTCAGTGAGTAAAGACACTACCTCTGAGAATAACAGCACTGAGTTTGCAGCAGGGGAGCCGAGTTCAGATCACGGAGTCAGCTCCTTGTGACCTTGGGTAAGTCACCTTATCTCCCTGTGCCTCAGGAACCAAAAACATAGATTGTAAGCTCTACAGGGCAGGGACTCGTGTGTACATTAATTCTGTGTATCCTTTTAGTGCTATACGAGAAAAAACATTATTATTCTATTTTCCAGGAATAAGTATTCCAGACATTGGAATATGTTACTTGTGTAATTCATGCAGGGAAACTGTCTTTCTTCTGTCACGCATTTAGAAAACGCTATTTGCCACTTTCTGCTTCTCCTGCTGTCCGTGTCCCTCCTGTCAGTCTAGGCCGTCAATATAAGTTTCCTGGAGCCCGAGAGGAGGGCCAGTCCCCCCGGATAGGGAAAAGCTGTATTAAAGTGGTCATTCTCACAAGTGTTATCGAGATCAGGCATTTTTCCTCATTTTACATCTAAAAAATTATTTATTAAAAAACAAAATCTAAAATAAATCACGTTCATAAAATCACGCAAGTGCCTTTTTAAAATTATTTATAAAGGCAGTCAAAAAGTCTAAATAACATTTACCATGTGACTAATGTTCAGAATAGAGATTATGCATTTTTTCGTGTAAAAATAGATGTTTACAATGTTTAAGAATTCTAATATACAAAACTGCCCTTCCACCTAAGATCATTATTTTCACTAAGACGCAGAAATACAAAGGGTGCTATTTTGTGTTTTACAAAACTATACCACAAAAAGACATTTAAGAATTGTGTTCTCCAATTTTGCTAAAAAATAATGACTACGCTCCAATTAGTAGGATGGAAATAAGGAAGCACAAGGCAAGGGTATCATTTGGGTCTTTAGCAATGTAAATAAAGTGAGCTTTGAAGCAGTGCAATTTAAATTTTGTTGCAAATTATCATCCAAAGCACTTAACCTCACCTCAGGCCTAGCAAGAGGTCTTTGATTCATGGGACATGCAGCCTTTGCTGTAAATTCTCTGGGTACACATTAGTCTCTTCAGTACTTGGCCGTAACGCCAGAGTGCCATGTACGTTCAGGGAAGTCGCCGTCCCGTTTGCGGGGTCACCGCGGTGATGTCACTGAAAGAGGAGAGCCCTCGTCATCCGTTCAGACCGCAATCTCCCCTACAAAAAGAGCTAAAGAACCAGGACGTACCTACCGTAGTACGTCATAAAGTCCCCGGGCATGCCGGCCCCTAGTGCGTGCAGCGCACTGTACGTCACAAGGGCACTCAATGGGTTAAATATCCCCTTTTATTCAGAGTTAGCTCCTGTGTTAGCGGTTACATTGTCAGAGGCAGATTGTAAGAAATAATTTTAAAGGAGCAGTCTCTCTCTCTCACCAGACCCCCCTTTTTTTAAAATGCCTTAAAATCCGCCGCCCCTAGGCACAACTGCGGCGTGCGCCTCCTTACCTGCCGCCCCACTTCTCCTTCTGAACCGCAGTGTCAAATGACGTCACCGAGGTGACTACCAGGGTTGCCACCTTCAACTGATGGCCAACCCGGAGGAAGAAAAAAACATCCTGCTGCAACTCCCCCTCCAACTGCAGTGAACATGGCTGCACGGCATCATATGATGCTGCATTGCCACGGCAACATGACGCCGCGTAACATCATGAAGTCATGTAGCGTCCCATTGCCATGGCAACACGGCATCATATGATGCCGAGCAGCCATGTTCAGTGCAGTTGGAGGGGGAGTTGCAGAAGAATGCCCGAGACGCGGCCGCCGCCACCCGCGGCTGCAGTAGCACACCGCCCCCCGCAATAGCACACCGCCGCAGCACGCCGCCACCGGGAGATTGACTGGTAAACCTGTAGCACGGATTAAAGTACCTGAAACCTGGAGTCTCCGGGTCAAACCCGAAGAGGTGGCAACCCTGGTGACTTTGCACGGCATGCCATGGCAACGAGACGCCGTGTGACATCACGTTGGTGACGTCCACGGCGTCATTTGACGCTTCGCTTCAGAAGGAGGAGGAGGGCGCAAGGTAAGGAGGTGCGCACCACAGCTAAGTGCCTTCCCATCAGGCCCGATAGGCCAGAGAGCTGGGCAAAAGTATATGGGGGCGGACATTTTTGCTACCCCCAAAATTTGCCACCATAAGACCAGGCCTAATAGGAAATCCGCCACTGCTTTTGCATAATTCCTGAAATATAAAGCCAATACTCTTCCTGGTCTATAAATCCCCAGCATCGCGTGAGCCAATAGTAAGCTGAAACAGATGATGTTGTGGCTTCCTATAGGTCTGTGTGATGCCGAAGATATAAACCGCCATTTTGTTTCCTCTGGATGGGACTGTACCAGTGCTACCCTCAGCACAAGTATCTCAGGAACCATGGGGCCTGCGGAGCTGAAACGAAGTCATTTCAGCTCCTCTGACCCTTTATTTCACATACAGGTAAAAAGAAAGAGGGGGTGAAAAGAATGTCGGTAATGGTGGAACTGCCCCTTTAAAGCAACAAAGAATACGTACATTTACAACAAGTATTTACAGATTGATAATACTACAGAGTAGAGCAGGGGTAGCCAACTGCCGTCATAAAGAGCTATCAACAGGTCTGGTTTTCAGGATATCCCTGCTTCAGCACAGGCAGCTCAATCAGTGGCTCAGTCTTCGACTGATTGACCAACCTGTGCTGAAGCAGGGATATCCTGAAAACCTGACCTCTTGGTAGCTCTTGATTGGAGTTGTAATACTTTTGTATTATTTACAAGCCTTTACTTTCACTTCTCTCTAAAATGAACATTGCTTTATATGTAAAAGGGTCTCCCTGGTGTTTGGAAAGCATCTATACAGCAATTTGGAAATAAAGATTAGAGAGCTTATTTAGCAGAAGGAAGGTCTCCTGAAACCAGGCCCATTCCTGTTACTTTTGATATAGAGATTTGAACAATGTATATGTAGCCATGGCTTGTTCTGGCTACTCATTTGCCTCCCTAACACGTAAGTCCTGGTAGATGCAGGCAGTGTTAGGATCATCTTGGGTTTACCCCTCCCCCTGCAGCTTCCTTGAGTGGTAGGAGTGGAGGTGGGACTTGGTCTGTGTATTGCCCAATCGTGGGTGCAGACCATGTGCCCTCCCCTTCTGCTCTAAGGAAGAGGCACCCCTAAATTGTAGTTAGTTTAGATCTCCCCAGTGTCTTGAGTGGGTGTGCAGCTCTGACTCTGAATACTGGGAGTTGTAAGCTGTGTCTCACCCTGTGGGGTGAGACTTTGTGATCAGTCCCACTAGGGGACTGTGAGAAGGCCCAAAGCCAAATCTGATACAGAGATATCCAGAGGCCTGGGACCAGAAGAGTATTCGCTGTATGACCTGATGTATGCAGGGCTTGCCAAATAAAGAGACTTCTGTTCAATATACTCCTGGCCTGAGTTTGCAGTCAATCAGAGGGGGAGTATGCACTGGTTCTGTCGTGGGGACTTCCTCCAGCACTCCTGGAGCCTGCGGCAGATGGAGGCGCTAGCACAGCAGAGAAAGAACTAAGCATCTTACCACAAAAGCCTGTCCTGTTGTCCCCACATCATCGTGGACCCTCAGCTCTCCTGCAAACCAACTACAGGTACTATGCACCAAACACCAGTAGCAAGGGCTGATCTCCCATGGAGGGGGGGTGGAGCGGGGGTGGGAGCAGCGCGGCATATACAACATTTAAAGGGATTCTTCTTATATAGAGCTAAACCCAGTATAATAAAAGGACTGGTGCATATCATGCGATAGTAATTGAGCAGAAAAAACGTAAACGCTTTTGATGCAGAATCACATGGTTATCCAGCTAACGAAAGAAAGCCGGAGGAAGTATCTGCGCAGGACGGCATGGTGACCTCTCCTGGGCACATCGGCAGGTTAACAGAATCCGGCCAGTTGACTTTCTTAGGGGCCTCTGAATTTACCCTTATCCTACCCTGTCCTTATCGGAGAGCCAATAAAGTTACGGGGAGGTGGGATTGTGGCTGTACAAGCGCTCGCCGAACATGGTAACATCACACAAAATGGAAATCCCTAGTCTAAGTTTAAAAATACCTGTGTGTCAGATTTGGTTAAAAAAGGTATCAATGACCTAGATGAGACCTCTTAAACACGTCACTGGAATCTGGTAACAATGTGTGGGGTACCAGCACTCATGCAACACAGCAAGCAAGATATCTGAAATCAATCAAGTGATGTACTGTATTTTGATATATAACTAAATATAAAGCTCAGAATGATGCGATCTCAGAGATTGTCGCATAAGCGAAATAGGTTTACCATATATAATGTGGAAATATAATATAAGGCAATTCTGGCCCATATAGAAAAGGCACTATGTGGTTAAAGCGCGAGTCGAGTACTCGAGCTGAATAGGTTATGGAGTCTGGTGCAAAAATGTTAAAAGGTCGTGAAACCCTTCAATTATGATTAAAATATCATACTGTACAAGTATATAGGTGGGAAAACATAAAATGGGGTACTGATCGCCAGCACAAAAAATGTTAGCCCAGAAATATATGTGTCCAAACAAAAAAAAGTGTCAGAATGAAGTTCACCAGTCAGAGTGGTGCAGAGAAATCTAAATTTCCGCTCAATGGCGCAGTACAGGGGGCTGGGGGGTGTAAATGTTTTTGGGCTCACTTAGCCCTTCTTCTGGCCCATTGCAGAGGTCTGTGGTACTTCCCTGAATTGGAGTCCTTAAAATATGTCCGTTAGCAAGAAGACTTAAAGCTGCAAGTCTGAGCTCTGTTCTGTTGTGCCCTGGTGCGCGACTCTAAGTGCAGGAAGATCCAGCGCTGCTCCTAAGTAAGGCTTAGTCCATAGACACTTCGCCCGTGTGGAGGCGCGCTGAGGCTGAAGGAAAGCGGTGCTTTCCCTGGCCTTAGGCCTCGGACATGGTCAAAAAGACCGTGCTGAGGCGCGCTGAGGGGAAACATTATCCCTATCAGCGCGGCTTTAGACGGCGCTTCCGCACGTTTCCGCAGGCGTGTGGAAATGCAGGAGACAGACAAATTGAAATTTTGCCGCTCATGCAAGCGCAGGGCCGGTCACGTGACTGCCAGAAGCCAATGGCAGTCCGTGACGTCGGCGCCGTGAAGTGGCGCCCTAGCCCCGCCTCCCGGCTTGCCTCCCACCTTGCACACAAGCGCGCTCGCTTACGCTCATGCAGCGACAAGAAAAATCTCCTGCGTGAGCAGGTGAGCATGAGCGCTGCCCAGCGCCGCTCCCTGCACCATGTCCCAGGCCTTAGAGCGCGCGCCATCCATGGGCGTGTCTGGGGGCGGGCCAGTGACGTCACAGAGCTGGTTCGCACTCATTGGGCGAACCGCTCACGTGACCGGCCCTGCGCTCCCGTGAGCGCCGAAACGAAAGATTTCTTAAGACACACGGTTCCGCAAGCGTGCGCGAGCCCCTGCTAAAGCCGCTCATTGCGGCTGCAGGGGCTCACTGCCGAGCAGCAGCATGCCTCAGCACGGGTCAGCGCCTAAGCGCTGACCATGCCCGAGGCCTTAGACGTCTTGGTGACGTCATCATGTGTCGGCATGTCTACGGAGGCCTCGGTTGTCCATGTTATTTCCATGGCACCCTTATCAGTAGTAAGCGTGGTCATGGAGGCGTTAGGAGGCTAGCTTGGAGTCTCTTTTCAGAGCTTGTCACGAGAAGCTGCTGGCCTTACCTTTGGCGGGGCCCAAGGCCGCATGCTGGTAGCGGGGCCCTTCTCCTGCAGCCATGACATCACGGCATAACGTTAAATTGCGTTGTCATGGCAACGCAACGCTGCAGAAGGAAGGCCGCACCGCATAAGTTAAGACCCCCCTGTACGGGCACACACCCACCTCCCCCAGGTACCCACATATAGACACGCACTAACCCCAGCTATACACACACGCAAATTCCCCCAGCTACACACACACCCAACCACCCTCCCTCCTCTGGCGCTGGCCTGGGGACTCCCCAGCTCCCTCCTCTCGGGCGGAATTTGGATCTCGGTGCCGACAGGAGGAGGGAGCGTGAGAGCCACCCGATGGTGCCCGGCCCAAGACAACCACCATGCTCGCCTTGCGCTAAGGCCGGCCCTGCGTTGTGTGGCACCGGGGGACAGCGAAATCCCTCTGGAGCCCCTTCAGGTGCACTGGATCGTATAATCAATCTGTATACACATAAACGAAATAAAAAATATAGGAGAAAATATAAAAAAAACTGAAGTATCTTAGTGCACTACAATCTGTAACAATTGAGTATAACCACACACATCCGCTGAGAATGAGGTATATATATCAGCAGACTATCCCTGTGAGATGGGGCAGGTTAAGAAAGTGTGTGTCTTCTAAACTTAACATCGAGTGTCCTGAACAATACACGAGTGGTCAGTATCACGTCCTAAACAGCACAATATTGGGGTGACCATTAAGTCACAAGGACGTTTATCTCAGTCAGTTTCTGGGTACAGCATCTAACCTGAAGTTAGAAGTAAACCTGAGTTCTAAAGAGCATCATCGCTGATATGCACACATGGATGGAGGGATGACTCGACCTGAACAATTCAAAACACGTAGGAAGGAACATCAGTACAAAGACGAAACGCGTCGGACATCGTGACGCATGACGCACTGACGTCATTTCCAAACCACGAAGAGTGTATGTGGACATTGTAGCAGCCGTATCTAGGGTAGAGCTGGCGAACTTATTCAGCACAGAGTAAGAGGAGAGAGGTCACGCAATTTACACGGTTGGGACGGCGCTCTGATTACACCACTACTGAGTGTGGACATTCCTGCAGTGACGCTGAGAGTCCCTTCCAAGCGCTACGAGGAGTAATCCCGTGGATTCAACTACACCACCACTGCAGTGGAGAGTATCATCCCTCTCCTCCTCTCATCTGATGACATCTATACTGATAAGTATCTGCATGTATACTCACACCATCAGTATTACTGCTTCTACCTCGCCCTGGCTGCACCTTCCTCTTCCATGGTTTTGGAATTTTATAGATTGTCTCCCATGAATGTTTTTTATATATTTGAAGTGAGTGCAGGTCCTGGCGGCCGATCTTGTTATTGAATAAATTTGCATCTTTTTATACAGTATTATGCTATGGAGCTGGCGCTTCTTTTTCTCATACATATATATATATATATATATTCATGTAGAGGTATCAGTACCGTGTTAGCCGAGCTTCAATAATCAAAAAATAAATAGATGATACCGTTCTGTGGCTAACGAAATGCTATTATTTGTGCGAGCTTTCGAGATACACTGATCTCTTCTTCCGGCGATGTTACAATGAATGAAGCAAGGATTACTTAAAAACAGTGTCTCTTGGAATGTTATCTGTGCTGGTCCTTCCCCCGGTGTGGATGAGATTTATGGCTGGAGGTGTCAAAGGGTAACTGAAAGCAAGTGAAGAAAGAGTGTGTATGTGTATCAGTGTGAATAAAAATGAATGGAGAGCCCACAGTATAAACAGTGCTCTACACAAGGTGTGTGTGGAGTGAGAGGGGATATAAATGGTGTGGGTGGGTGTGGAAATGTGAGAGTTTGTAGCACAACTAAAAGTGTGTGTATACAAACAAACAGCTTAATCGGTTAGGATAGAGGTGGGGTATCGCAACTGGATGAAGGATCCGGATCACAGCCAAGGACTCTGTTTTTCAGGTAACCCGCGCAGCTGGGGTGTCCAGGCGGGAAGGAGGCAAAGATCTGAAAGATAAAGACAAGTAGTATAGCAAAGCTCACTCTAATGCGTAGCCTGCTGAGGAAAATGTTAGATGGCTCCATAGGGAAGTGATTCGGACTTCTCCAGATCAGTCCCCACAGGGCACTAATGGGTAGGCCAGACCATGGACGTCCTGGCATCTTCCGATGTCAGTGTGTCCATCCTTTCCGGGACCATAGTCCAGGTAAAGAATATCGAATTAAAGGAAGCATCCCAGGTCTAGTTCCTTGTTCATCCCATTTGGGGTGAGTGTTTCCAGCACTCTTATCCAGTTGGCCTCTTTTTGTAGAAGCCGCATGGATCTATTACCCCCTCTGTGCATCTTTGGGACCCCATTGATGACCTGGAACCACAGTTGGCTAGGATTGTGGTCCGCCAGCAGAAAGTGGTCCATTGCGGTCCCAAAGATGCAGAAAGGGGTATAGTGTTTGATAGGAGTGCTGTCTGACACTTTGTGTACATATATCACTCAAATTAGGTCACTCTGATCCTAGGAGGAATTTCTCCTTAACCCCACTGTATTACGTCTTCCTTTCAAACTGTTTACCACCTAGATGGACTGGCCCAGTGGTCTGCAGGTCATGTACAGTCTTTACTCATACACTGCTGAACATGTAATAAGTGCTGTACTGTATATACAGTACAGTATAACATATAGTAAATTACAATAGAGAACACCTTATAGACTAGGCGAAGAAACGCCCACAAACTGCAAGGACACTCAAGGGTATGCACAAAGTATCTAAAAGAATGTATTTATACACAACTAAGCGCACAATATTAAAAACAAATAAAAAAGAGAGTCGTCAACACATGAAACACCCAAAGATAATCCCATTATAATATCTCCATATACTGTACATATATGGGGTATGTGTGGAGACCATAAATCACAAGGTTAGGTCCCCAGGCCCCCTTTGGGATGAATGTATTAGCGTACCCGGGTACAGACAAATGCAATGAGTGTGAATTGTTTTTAATATTGTGTGCTTAGGTGTGTGTATATACATTCTTTTTGATACCTTGTACATACTCTTGAGTGCCCTGGCCGTTTGTAGTCTATAAGGTGTTCTCTATTGGAATGTACTCTTTTCTCCCCTACGTGCAGCCCATACATATTGTTATTTCGTTGGGTATTAGGACTTACTAAGTGATCTGTGCTGATTTTTTCCCTCCTCCATCCATACAATACATTTCATTACATTAGACTGTCAGCTCTTTTGGTAAGATTGATTGTGCTTGGAAAAATTATATTGCCAGCCCTGTATACAATTTACGTTTTATAAGAAAAAGATTAAGTGAGTCACTGACCTACTGTATGCATTTTGAATCCAAAACACCTTATTCTACAGACGCGGGCACAATTATGTCTGTATACGTTCCAGTATGTCATAGCATGCAACATAAAAACATACAGTATGAGGGTGTTTCTATGGTCAATATACTCAACGCGCCAAACATGGTAAACTCGTATGAAATTGACCTCATTCTGCGTACTTTGACAAGACCAGAATAAGGGGAAGCCACATTAACCTGTACATTGTACTCGCCGTACACGGTTTATTTTTAATGTCCAGAGCAAGGAACTGCTTACAGACATCTGTTATTTTTTTTTCCTGTGGAATCCCAAAAAGCCAGTCATGACTAACAGGAAATTTGAAGCAGAATCAAACTTTCCATCAGAGAGAGAGGTCCTAATTACTGCAGCCGTTCATGTTTGGGGGGAGTGGGTGGAGGGGGGGGGGGGAATTAAATGAACCCCCCTTGTATATCAACAACCTGTTGTGTGTGTGTTCTCAACATCGCTTGTCTGATTAACCTGTTCATTGCTGTTACACTCAGCTCTATTATAATAGAATAACACCTACCTATGCTCCTTTCACTTAGCTCTGGCTGGGGTGTAAATGTGTGGAGATACTCAGTATTAAGAAAGTGTAGCAGGATCATGTTCAACGTTTGTGTCAAATGACTGCGGTGTACTATTAGCACACGGAACTAAAACACATCAGGCTTACATTGTTACTCTCCTCACACGTCTTTAATGTCGATGAGCTGTTTTCTTTTACACTTGAAGCCCGTGCTATCAAACCGGCCCCGAAAGCAGCGAGTTTCAGGTCCCCGTGGCAGTGAAGGGTTAATAAGAAACGATTCTTTCTTTTTTTTTGCCGTTTTCCTCTGGAGATATCTGCTGTTATTGTTTAGATTTTCTTTGGGGAGATTAGAAAATGGTATACATCTTCAACAAGAACAACAACAACAACAACGCAATCCTTATTATAATGACAGAGTTGTGCTGTTTCCCACTGCGGGAACCATTTTGTTGTGTTTTGTTTCCGAAGCTGGAAAGAATAGTGCTTATTTTAGTCTTCCACAGCATAGTACCCGTCACGCACACTGTTTTCTAATCTCGCACGCCTAGCCCCGCCACTCTCCCCGGCTGCTGTGTGGCTGGGCTGCTGCACCCAGCTTCTTCTTTTACACACACAGTTTCCTCATCAGGAAGTTCTTTCTAAAATTGGTGGAGATCTGGCGGCAGTCCAAGCTGCATGCCACAGAAATTACCCTGTGACAAGATCACGCAATATTCTCCAGTGTATGCTTTTCCCCCCACATATAATTGCACATTATTGCGCCTGTGGGGAAAAAAAATACATAAAAATGTACTAACTCTAGTATTTATTTATTCTTTTTTTAAACCATCAGCTTATAATGACCACGGAGAGACAGTTGTTCACTCCCCTGCAAAACGATCATGTTGCATGGCATCTGTAAGGAACTGGATACACTTTCAGACCCACAAGAAGACTTAGGCGCGCTGACGGTCCTGGCGACGACGACGCTGACGTCACGCTGTGGCCGCTGAAGAAAATCAAATTGAATTGACTTCCAGCGATTGCGACCACGCCGTCGCGCCGCTCCCACTATAAGCGCACGCGACGGATTCAATGCATTTGTTTTGACGCGACGGATTCAATGCATTTGTGTTGACGCGACGTCGCCGGGACTATAAATACGGTCTTAGAGACAGCGCTCATAGCGACTTAAAAAAAAATAAACAGTAGTGATACTGTGATCTGACAATAAATGTACATTCCATTTATTTAACTTGGAGGCAATTATATTTTGGGGAGCAATATTTGCACTGTAAAATAGTAAGGGAGAGGCTTTTTAAAAAAAAAAAATAACCTTTTCTGCTAAGAAAAAAAAAGTTGTAAGTTTGTTCATTAAAAATGTGGTGGTATACTGGGCGTAGAAATAGAAAAGTACTGTAGTCATACTCTGTACCCTTTAATATTATCACACTTTGACAACAGCTTTAAAAAAAAAAACACACAACTTACTGTACAGTAAAAAAAAGTCCCTACAACTCAAACAAGAGCCACCTCTGCTTTGTGTACTGTATGTAGTGTGTGTCCATACTGGTCTTTAAGTCCCAGTGAAAACAAATAGGTGCTTATTTACCTGCAGTGTGGGTCCCTCTGTTGGCTTTTGCATGGGGGATTAAGGATATCACAGGTGACGGTCATCAGCTACCATTAATGTAAAACCCCAGAGACTCATTCTCTAAGCAGATGACTTCACTGCCTTTTACTTAAGGTTGAATGAAACTGAACTTTGAAATTCAATTGCTTGTGCAGATGTTCTGTTTCAAGGTTCTCTCTTCAATGCATGCACATTATTTCATACAATATGTGTTCTAACTACAGTACGCGTATTATTACGGATTGATTTATCCCGTTTGTCTCAGCCGATTGCAAAATGTTACAGCCGCAGTTCATTTTAAGTCCCATTTTATGTTCACTGCTAAACATAAATGTTGTTTTTCTGAATCCCCTTTTTGTCCTGCTCGCTGTAAGAATAGATCCGCGTGAGATAATGATCATAGGCAAAATGTCACTTTCAGTACTTACGGTAGAACCTTGGACCCTATTTGGGAAGCTTTTCTTGGCAATTTCCTTATTTATTTTTTTAGGTTAAATCCTTAATTTTACATTCAAATGTTAAAATATATAACTGTATTTTACATTCAAATATTAAAATATATAACTGTATGGATACATGAAGTGTACAAAAAAGGCAACTTTTCTATTAAATTGGCAATTTTCCCCTGTACCAGGGGGTCTCTTAGATTAGGACCACTCTTCTCGTTTTATGACAGGGTTATCAAATATTAACCTTAGTATATCCCAGCAATACCGGGAAATAAAATTGACCTGCTAATTAGTCACTGACAGCGGCCATATTTACTTTTCACAAAGTGACAGAATACGGGAGTGAGAGATGCCATGAACCAGAGAGCTTCTTGTTATAAGGCTAACACCGTTGTGGCCATGGGGAAAATCCCAATCCAGGAAATGTTTTGAAACTTGACATTTTTTTTCCTGATTATTTTTTTTAAAGCCTTAGAAATAAGTATAACATGGACTGCTGATGTAACCAATGTATTGCTCACCCTTCTGTCTGCAAAGGTATTAATGAGTCTTAAACCCCAATTTCAGCCCTTTTTGCATCAGAGATGTCAGCCCCATTATACACAGAGGCACGTCAGACAGTTGCAGTGAGTCTCACTTACAGGATGTCACTCATTTATAGAATTAGCAGTCTCGCTAATTTAATTTAAACCACACTCCCCTAAATTACACAATTTCGCAGAAAAATATTTTGGGTTTGTTTTTGAAGTTCACAACCTCGAGATATCAATTGTCTTGGACCTTCACAACTGTGTGTATTTCCCATGCCGGGTAGGGAGATAGGCCTTCATAATGCCAGGTAAAGAGAGAGGCCCTCATAATGCCAGGTAAAGAGAGAGGCCCTCATAATGCCAGGTAAAGAGAGAGGCCCTCATAATGCCAGGTAAAGAGTGAGGCCCTCATAATGCCAGGAAAAGAGAGGCCTTCATAATGTCAGGCAAAGAGAGAGGCCTTCATAATGCTGGGTAAAGAGAAAGGCCTTCATAATGCCAGGTAAAGAGATATGCCTTCATAATGCCAGGTAGAGATAGGCCTTCATAATGCCAGGTAAAGAGATAGGCCTGTATAATGTCGGGTAGAGAGATAGGCCTGCATAATGCCAGGTAGAGAGAGAGGCCCTCATAATGCCAGGTAGAGATAGGCCTTCATAATGCCAGGTAGAGAGATAGGCCTGTATAATGTCGGGTAGAGAGATAGGCCTGCATAATGCCAGGTAGAGAGAGAGGCCTTCATAATGCCAGGTAGATAGGCCTTCATAATGCCAGGTAAAGAGATAGGCCTGCATAATGCCAGGTAGAGAGAGAGGCCTTCATAATGCCGGGTAAAGAGATAGGCCTTCATAATGCCAGGTAAAGAGAAAGGCCTTCATAATGGCGGGTAGAGAGATAGGCCTTCATAATGCCGGGTAGAGATAGGCCTGCATAATGCCAGGTAAAGAGAGAGAGGCCTTCATAATGCCAGGTAAAGAGATAGGCCTTCATAATGCCAGGTAAAGAGAGAGGCCTTCATAATGCCGGGTAGAGAGATAGGCCTTCATAATGCCGGGTAGAGAGATATGCCTTCATAATGCCGGGTAGAGAGATAGGCCTTCATAATGCCGGGTAGAGAGATAGGCCTGCATAATGCCAGGTAAAGAGAGAGGCCTTCATAATGCCAGGTAAAGAGATAGGCCTTCATAATGCTGGGTAAAGAGATAGGCCTTCATAATGCCAGGTAAAGAGAGAGGCCTTCATAATGCCGGGTAGAGAGATAGGCCTTCATAATGCCAGGTAAAGAGATAGGCCTTCATAATGCTGGGTAAAGAGATAGGCCTTCATAATGCCAGGTAAAGAGAGAGGCCTTCATAATGCCGGGTAGAGAGATAGGCCTTCATAATGCCGGGTAGAGAGATAGGCCTTCATAATGCCGGGTAGAGAGATAGGCCTTCATAATGCCGGGTAGAGAGATAGGCCTTCATAATGCCAGGTAAAGAGATAGGCCTTCATAATGCTGGGTAAAGAGATAGGCCTTCATAATGCCAGGTAAAGAGAGAGGCCTTCATAATGCTGGGTAAAGAGATAGGCCTTCATAATGCCAGGTAAAGAGAGAGGCCTTCATAATGGCGGGTAGAGAGATAGGCCTTCATAATGCCAGGTAAAGAGAGAGAGGCCTTCATAATGCCAGGTAGAGAGATAGGCCTTCATAATGCCGGGTAGAGAGATAGGCCTTCATAAAGCCGGGTAGAGAGATAGGCCTTCATAAAGCCGGGTAGAGAGATAGGCCTTCATAATGCCGGGTAGAGAGATAGGCCTGCCGTCTGCATAATGCACTTGCACTCGTTCCTAGCATCTTGGTTGCCTGACAACTCTACAACTTTCCTACTCATGTTTCCTCTGCAGCAGCACTGTGTTTTTCATCACAGGCTCCTCTCAGTCACTTGACCAGATATGACCTCAGAGCTGAACCTAAGCCTTCCCTGCCAAGGATAGACTTACTCTACTGGGAGGTGACTTCCCCCTCATTCTGTTTCTGAAGCACTCGCCCTTATATTGAGTGTGTACCATTTAAAGGGACAGTCCTTTTCTAGGACCAAAGGGTGCAGATAGGAGTGACATGTTTATGGATTTATTTTTTAAATGAAAATCCAACACCTACAGTATAAGTAATTTGACATTTTTTTTAAAAGTTAGTTTATAATCATGGTTAGCTGAGACTTTGGAGGGGTTTCATTTCCTTTTCTGTATACTATTTCCCTGTGTTCCACAAAAGTTTGCACTGGAAAGCGCCCCTGTTTCTCCCCTTATTTTATTACCTTAGAAGTATCAGGGAGTCCAGCGAAACTGGGGAGCCCCTAGTTACAGTTACATTTAACTTATACATTTCCCAAGTCCTGACAAACACTACAAAGTGGCATCTCTTTTTGTTGCTACCTTGCTGGCTGCTGGGGCTATTGCAGAGTTAATCTGTGCTGCTCCTTGGCAGGAAGTGACATCTAAACTTTCTATTGGTGACCCCAGCGACCATATTGTTCTCCCAGACAAGACTCAAAGCTTAATGTATTGGCAAACGGACGGTCTTTGGAGCTATCAGCTGTCCATTGCCCTCCAGAGCAAGCAAGGTAAAAAAAAATATCCCCCCTCCAAAAATTGTATCAGGAAGTCAATTAGATTGGTAAATACTTTACAGAATGTTGTTATTTGGTCAATTTAAAAAATCGATCATATTGTGCCTGAGTGCAGAAGAACACAATCCTTTTCAACAAACAGACAATGCTCTTTCAACACTGTCCATGTGTCTTTTGTACTAGCTTTGCAAATGGAATGTTTGTCACATTGAAGCACACACATTCTTTTGCCCTTGTGTACATCAATGTTCTAAACGGGTTTTTTTCTCAATGTGCTCTGTAAGCGTCAAAAATGGTTGTAGTCAGGTACACTGGCATGACAAACACCGGGGATGTGCATTACGTACTGATCTAAATGGTGTGTACTAAAATAAAATGGTAAATGTGCGCCAAAAAAATTGCATTAAAATCGTCTGTAGAGTTGAACTTGGTGTAAATCCTGTCTGTTTATATTGTTGGCACATATCGAAAAATGCTTGGACAGCCGCCAGGTGCTCATAGGTAATATAAAGGTAATATAAAGACTTAAAAGATCTATTCTATAAAAAATAGAATAAACATAAATATAATTAATAAGGGTATAACTCACTGTCTACAACAATGGCAAGGAGCAATGGCGGTTGCATGTTGGTTTTTCTCCTTTCATTGTTTCTCATCTATGTAAAGTGTGAGAAAAGCACTATTTCCAATGGCATGAAGATCTTGTGATGAGAGAAGATTAGTACAAACATAGCTTTTCGGAAGCAACGTATTTCATGGGGCTCCTCGGTGTGAAAACATACCGTGATGGAAGAACAACATAGAAAGACAGAAAGGTTATCGGCAGTGCACTACCGAAACACAAAGAGGACTCCAATGTAAAAAAATACAAAAAGGTATTGGCCCATCATCAAACGGAGGTGCATCGAATCCTCCTACGCGTTTCACGCTCACAGACGCTTTATCAAGGAGACACCTTGTAACACACAAAAATGTATTTGATGCAACACAGATATTTCATTATATAGGATAACAAAAGGTATTATTTTCCCAGTATGGCTATTATAAAATATATTGCACTAATAATTTACAAATACTAGCTATAAATAACAAAACAAATACACATCATTCTGTTTAAATTCACATTGTATCAGCTATGTAACATGATACACAGACAGCACCTTTGACATTAATGGGGCTTTTTGGCAGCACAATCCCACTTTTATAAATTAAGGGCCTCTGGCACACAAGCATCAACCGCTGGTTTGGGCTATCGAACCAGTTCTGGAGATAACTCACATTGACTTCAATCTGTGTTAACACAGGAATGGGTGCGATAACCTGTACCAGCGTTTAAAGCACGTGCCCCTTAGTCTGATAATCTGAAGGTTGTGAGTTCGATACTCACACGAGGCACTGCTAAGATTGGGGCAGTGCTGCTTTGCGATAATGCAGCTGCACCAGGCAGGTTTACTACAAGCTCGGGTGTGGGGCCTTGAAAAGATGCTATTGCTTAATGTACTGTGCAAAGTTCCAGGTGCTACATCATTGTGTTATTCGTCCTTCTAGGAGCTTGGCTGAACTCCCTTGGCAAATGATGCTTTCTGGCAGCCAGAGTGCTTCTGAACTCACTTGACCAGAGGTTACATTTGTATTTACAATTATTGCTGTCAGATGGACTGCCTCTTCAATCCCTATTAAACTTGCTTGCTTAAAACTATAATATGCAAATTATAATATTTTCACATGTACAATATGACGGCTTAATAGCAGGGCCACTAAAAAGTGTAATAGGAAGCTTCAGGTTTGAACAAGCCACAGCTTTTAGCATATTAGAACAGGGAACATGATGTTAGCCCCACCCTGATTGCAAAAAGGTCAGCACATTGTAATATTACTTCTTCAGTATGAGATCAAATTGATTTAATGAGTGTAACAATTAACTACAATTCAGCCTGTCCTGGGTGTGCTGCAGGCACTATGATGATATAATCTGTGCCATTATACCTTTGTGGGTATTTTTATGCAGCGAATTTACAGATGTAATCCTTAAAAAAGTTTTGGTGACTGACATTAGAAATATTCGGCTCCCTGTTTATTTTACATTTCTTCATATATTATGAGCATTCAATCATTTGACAGGAAAATATTTTTCCTATTGAGGAAGTGACAGCCATGAATTTTTATTCCCCTCCCCAAAATGTTTAGATTACAAGATAATATCTCAGGAGAACACCATAATAAAAAAAAACACAGGTAGCAGTCTATTTTCAAGTTTTACAGAAAGGCACAAAATTACAAAAACAAAATGTTTAAAAACAGCACTTCTGAAAGTGTCCCTTTTCACGGATGATATTTTACTCTCTCGGACTAGCCCAGAATCACCCAGAAAAAGCCTGTTTGACACACTATATAAATTCAGCAAACGTTCAAATTTTAAAGTCAACCATACCAAATCAAAGACTATAAGCCTAAATAAACACAAAGAAATAGAGAAGGAACTGAAAAAGAAATTCCCTATAGCATGGAAGATAGACAAGATAAGGTATCTGGGAGTGTTTGTCACAAGATCGTACAAGGAAATTTATAGTGCGAACTACCCAAATCTTATCAAATCTCGGAAGAAAGATCTAACGAGCTGGTCGGGGCACCAGATCTCCAAGTAAGGCAGGATTATCTCAGTTAAAATGAATCTATTACCTAGAATACTGTATTTAATTCAAGTATTACCAGTAACAGTCCCAATATATGTTATCAGGGACTTGGAGACAGAGATATCTACATTTATCTGGAATGGCAGGAAACCCAGAATCAAGAAAAAAACGGATGGTGCTCCCTCTGACCCAGGGAGGTCTGGGCAGCCAGACCTAGCCAAATACTACGAAGCAGCTAGGTTGAGTTCAATAATCTACTGGTCTGCAACCCCGGGCACAAAACCATGGGCGGATGTAGAGAGGTCGGAGGCCTGTTCCGTAGAGATGACGTCTCTTTTGTGGTTAAAGAAAGAAAATAGAGTAGCACACTATAAGGACCATCCCAGTCCTAACACACTCCCTTAGCATTTGGGACAAAAATTGAAAATATAAGCAGATCTCGTCTATCCCCTCGCCTCTGACACCTATTAGATATAACCCTGAGTTCCCCCCAACATATCACTCAAATGTTTTTAAGAGATGGGACGAAAAAGGGCTATCCCCTATTGGGGATATTCAAAAAGGAGGCAGGATTAAGTCATTCCCTGAATTAAAAAAAGAATTCGATATTCCAAACACGCAAATATTTCAGCATATGCAGCTCAAACACTATGTCTCCTCGATACAACCAAACGATATATGGATTAGACCCCTAATTACTTTTGGGTCTGTTCCAATTAGGCGAATATCACAAAGGGACGATTGCTCAATTCTACCAGGTCCTAATATGTCAATACAGGGGGCAAACAAGCAAAAATATTTCTGATTGGGAAAGGGATATAGACAACCCGATAGCAGACGAGGACTGGGAGGAAATTTATGAAAGAATCGCCAGAGCCTCTCGGTGCTCAGCGGTTAGGGAAATGAATTTGAAAATCCTTCACAGCTGGTACTATACGCCTGCGTGTTTCCACTCTTTTTCCCCATTAACTTACCCTATGTGTTGGCGCAACTGTGGACATTTGTGCACATTCAAACATATTTGATGGTCCTGCCCCAAGATAATTCTTTTTTGGAGAAAGATCAGAAGATGAATAAATGGGGTACTTGGATTAGATTTGACATGTGATATGGAAACCGTGCTTCTATTAAAGCCAATAGAGGGTCTACAGAGGAATGCAGATCACATAACAATACAAATTCTGTCGGCAGCTAAAGCAATGATTGCAAAATACTGGAAACAGAACGACCCCCCACCTATCACAACAGTAATGCACAAAATTAACCTTGTAATGACTATGGAGAGACTGTACAATGCCATATCTATTAAATACATTCTTTAAATATGTTGCAAATCTGGTATATAAATAGATTGAGTAAAAACATTTGTAGAAAAAAACAAATGTGTCATTTAAGCATTTTTTATGTCTCTGGAGCTTGATAAGCTGGCTTGTTTGGGTTATCTGTGAAGTCACATCATCTATGTAACATTCAACTTAACATTCTATTTTTGACGCGTTGTCTGATTATGCGAAATGTGATTGTTTTTTCTCCGGGGACTTCCAAAATCTTCTTGTGAATGGAATAGGTGTATTTTAATACACATGACTGAAAGATGCTTTTCACTATGTGTTATTTCATCATGGTCTATGATGCCTATTAATATCCGACCGCAAACCCATGTTATTTAAAGTTATGAACAGAAATGTTTAAATCAGTATACAGTACAGTCAATGGAAAGTTTGAACCTTTCTGTTTCCGTCTCCTACAAATAATTTTAGCTTTTTTTAGATGAGCTTAAAACAAACATTTTCCACGACAGATCTGTTTCCACAAAGCTGTGTCACTTAAAAAAAAACAAGTGCTGTGGTCTCACTCGGTGCGGTTACCAGTGACAAAGGAAGTGCTTAGTTTCTCTTATATCACAGTTTCCATGAGCCTCGGAGACCAAACTAGATATGAGAGTGGGACAAAGAAGAACAACACAATGAAAAAAATGACAGAGGAAACCTGAGATAACCGACTGAGGGACCAATACAGTAAATACATTTTATTGTATTTCTGGTTATAAAGGACATTTTTTTAAATATATATTTTCAGTTTTAATATTAGTATATGTATATGTATATATATATATATATATATATATATATATATATATATATATATATATATATATATATATATATGTGTGTGTGTGTGTGTGTATATGTGTGTGTGTGTGTGTGTGTGTGTGTGTGTGTGTGTGTGTGTGTGTGTGTGTGTGTGTGTGTGTGTGTGTGTGTGTGTGTGTGTGTGTGTGTGTGTGTGTGTGTGTGTGTGTGTGTGTGTGTATATATATATATTAGCTATAATAGATGTCCAGCACTCACAGGACTTCTGTAACAAAGGTCCTGAGTGGGGACCAAAATATTGATTTCCGGTATAAAATATTTATTTACTTCAACAAGTCCTGCGAGTGCTGCCAGCTATCATCTTGTGTACAGTTCCATATGCTGAGCACCTGGGCAGTTGTTTTAATGTTTCCGTGAATGCTCTGTACTGTAAATTTCAATATATATATATATAGAGAGAGAGAGAGAGAGAGAGAGAGAGAGAGAGAGAGAGAGAGAGAGAGAGAGAGAGAGAGAGAGAGAGAGAGAGAGAGAGAGAGAGAGAGAGAGAGAGAGAGAGAGAGAGAGAGAGATACAGTATTTATTTTGCATGAATGCTCTTTTTCTTGGTAATTTAGTTGGTGGTTGGCAGTTTTTACAATTTATTGTGTAAAATGTATTGGAAATCAAAAGCCCATAGCTCCATTTTTTTTGCAACTCCGAGCTGCTTAGTTAAGTGATCGCACGCTGATATGTGACTTAAATGGTTGTAACGTGGTCACATTCATCTCACCTTTTGTAATGTAACTTCTTTTGTTTTTTTTACTGTATTTCTTTACTGCTCATGAAAGTTTGTATTGTTAACAGAAGTCTCTAGTTGTGCAATGCACTGCTGGATCCTGCTCAAGGGCTTACAATGCGAGCCGTGCTTCATGCTCTGTACATTACACATTCACTGCTAAAACAAAGCATACTGTATCATGGCGAGAAATAGTACCAAATATAACTGGAAAGTACATCAATTGGTTGTGCGTCTCTACGTCATTTATTTATAAGGTGCATATCATATTTTGCAGCACTCTACAACGGCCAGTAACATATTGTGTTATAAAAAAATGACATAATATAATAAACAAAAATACTAGCAAGTCAATATATGCTTATAGGAGAAAAAGACGAGGTTCTTCTCAAGATCCCTGTTTGTCTTTATGTTGCAACAGTTTCTCCAATAAAGTGATTTTTTTAGCGATGCAGCATCCGTCAGTTGCTTTTTTCATTTGGAAAGCAGTGCATCGCTTTCTCCCCCCCCCCCTGGGATACCATTTCCAATATATGCTTATACATAGAGTACAGAGGCCTGTGATTGTAATAAGCTTACAATCAAACACATACATCTGTTTTCTAGTAGCGAGTAGCATGATTTAATATCTTAATAGCAAAAATGGCAGCTATACGCATTTATAAACAATAAGAACATTAACGGACTATAAGGGGTCCATGTAAAAAACGAAATGTGGATCAAATCTGGTGCATTTTCATCTTGCGTCAGTGTATCAAGAAGACACTTCGGGTTTATTTCCTAATGTACTGTATGTTGTATTTTATTGGGATGTATCAAATTCTCTACCTATATGTGACATTATTTTTCCCTTTTATCTACACAAGAAAATCCATCAGGTCTGTTTTGGCTATCATTCTGCACCAGATGTACAGATGATGTCTTAAAAAAACAGGCAGCACAAAAATGGTGCAGGGCATAAAACACTTGTCTTTGTGTTGATACATCGAACCCTACAGATCCCCTAAGCTTGTTATCTTGCTTCTTACAAGAAGTTTCTCATTAAACTACTCTCAAAAAAAAAATACAAAATGAAATGGGATGTCAAAATAATATCCACAACAATTTATTATTAACTGCAAAATATTGACTATCTATCTATCTATCTATCTATCTATCTATCTATCTATCTATCTATCTATCTATCTATCTATCTATCTATCTATCTATCTATCTATCTATCTCAGGGTGCCCTTTCTTCTCTTTCTCTCTAGACTTTCTGTGGATGTGGTTCCTCCCTCTTTGAAAGCTGCCAGAGTCTCACAGTTTTTTCCAAGTTTTGGAACTTTATCAAGATGTTATTGATACTCTTCAAGTCTCACCCTGCCTATGTGATATCATCTTGGGATATGTTTTGGGACTATACGGACGTTTGCATTTTTGATTAAATTGGATGCATAATTGCCACATATAGTGGCTCCCACCGAATACTATATGCATTGTGACACCCTCCCATGATATTGTATATCTAGGTATCGATTGTACTGTACGCCCTTTAAGTTTATATACATTCACTAGTCATTCTTCTTTATTCACTCACATGGTGCACTCCACTTTTACCTTTATTCATCTCTATTTTTTTTCTCTTTGGCGCTAATCAATTACTCCCCCCCCCCCTGTTATATATATATTATATATATATATATATATATATATATATTACCCTCCCTGACCGGCTTCTAGGGAGATTACATTAGTGTGATATGTATATGGCTACTCAGCATGGATTTTCTTGACTCAGGGGCTGGCTGATGAGGCAGCACAGATGGAAAATAATCAGCTCAGGAACTTTTGTAGTACAACTGTTTTTTATTCGTGTCACAAAGTATCACGCGCTAGGTCCAGGTACAAGGTTGATGACTTGATGAGAGTTCCTCCTGCTGCTCCAAAACCTCCCGCGATCCACGGGGCAATACTTAGACAGATAAAAACAAGAAGGAGCACAACGAAGCAAAATATTGAAATATCACATACAGTGAAAGATGATTCTTTTTCTTGATGTGAGTTTTTAATATTTTGCTATTTCTTTTTATACATTTCTTTGTTACTTACCAGTTCCTTCGTAGCGCTCCTTCTTTAATCTTTTATTCGGGAACCGCTCACATTCACATAACAACGCTGTTCTGTTTTGCATGATTATTCATAAACACTGTGCTTCTATAAGTGCCGGCACTTAACACTCAGAGTGAGGTATATCATCTTAGTTGCGTAACTGGTAAGGGACCCAGGCCCCTGTTGTTCCTTCGGAATAATCATCTTTATTTCCCTGGTTACACTAGGCCCATTACAGAGACCCTGGCTGGTCCTTTGCAATTTCCAACGATACCTTTGGCCTATTTGGAAACTGCCACTTCAATACAGACATAGACGAGTATTACAGCGGATTCACGGTTAGAGCGGATCCGCCGACACCCGGGAGCCCTCATTTTCTGAGGCCCCCTATGGCGTGCCGGTTTCCTATCTCTGGAACCTGCTGGACTCCATTAGCCTTCTTCTGGGATCCTAACGTAAAAGGCACAGTCCCTCTCTACAACATAATAAATAGGGGCTTGGTCTGTTCTACTACTTTATGAGTCTATCTATATCTCCTCTCCCCGAGGTTCCTCTTCTCGAGTCCTCCAGGAACCTAACCATCTTGAATCTTATCTCTCTCCTAAATACTCTTCCATGATGTCGAAATCACCATAGCAACACAGGGTGGGGCCCACCATATGTTAACCGGCTAGTAACACTTTAGGAGGGGGGTAACACACACATATATATATACACACACATGTAAACATACATATATATATATATATATATATATATATATATATATATATATATATGTGTGTGGGCTTGAGACAAAAGGTGGCACTTTGTGCTCATTTGCATGTAATTTCCCAGAATCCCTTGCTGCAGTGGAAGCGCTGTATGCTAGGTGATAACGGTGAACAGCAGGGTTGCAGACCTGTCTCAGATGTGTATGTGCTCACAAGTAATATTTTTATATGATATATAGGGGTGCGCAAATGTCTTGAGCTGCGGCCCCCTTCCCGGGAGCCGCAGCATTCGCGCCCCCCCCCCCCTTCCCAATGGCTTGCGCCAAATGACGTCACATCACGTGACCCCACTGCGTCATTTGACACGCGTTACCATGGCGACGCATCACCGAAGACCTGGCTGGCCGCAGGTAAGTGAGTTACAGCGGCCTCACGCCTTCCCCAGCATTTAATTTTTCCATGTAATGTGGACTTGAGACAAAAGGTGGCACTGTGTGCTCATTTGCATGTCATGTCCCAGAATCCCTTGCAGCATGTGGAAGCACTGTATGCTAGGTGATAATGGCGAAAAGCAGGGTTGCAGACCTGTCTAAGACATGTGAATGTGATCACAAGTAATATTGTTATATGCTACATACATATAGATATACTATACAAATTTTCTTTTTCCTGTATTACAGAAGAACACAAAAATATTTGTTAAGCTATTTTACTCGTCAATTTGTGCCCGTTTTTGTTTGTACAGACTGTGTAATAGAATAAGATTTATTTTCCAATAACACTGATAATAGTTGTTCTGGCCCAAGCACACCCTAATAGATGAGTAGGGACAGCCAGGTTAATTCAATCCCATATATCAAGCAAGGGAACCTTCTTACTTGCTGAAGTGTTTATTTGGGCAACAACATACAAATAAAAAGAGGGAACACTGGGACATGAGGGCAATGGAGGGGGAGGGGGGCTATGAAAGAAGTGGGATAAATGCAAGATATAGGGATAGGTGAAAATCAGTAACTTTACCAGGACAGGAGAGATGACTGCTCAAGATGGCTGCTAGGACTAAAAGGCAGCATGCTGGTCTGGGCTGATGGGAAATGTACTGAGACAATACCACCTGGCAAGGGGAGGGGGAGCAGTTCATCCTGGTAATAGGCAGGGGGGGTTGCCAGGGCAACTGGCTGAAGCCAAGAAATGCACAAGGGGTCGCAACATTGTTGCAACAGATAGGCTGAGGAGTGCTGGAGGCATGAAGACAGAGAAAAAACACACTCCTGTTCCAGGACAATAGTCACTAAATGTAATGACTGTAAGTTAAATAAGTAGAGAAATAATTATTCTAAATTCTTTGCCATTTCCAACCCCAAAAAATTGCACCATATACATGATGTGATTTATGATTTTATTTCAAACATAAAGCGAGCGGGCCTAATAATAATAATATTTTTTATTCATAATAATTATAATTATATATATATATATGTAGCCCTGTTTCTCCCCCTCTCTGGAGATGTACTGCTGGCTACTGATGTCTGTGGTGCGGTCATACCTGTGAGGGTCCAGGAGAGCTGAGTGTCCGCGGTGTTGTGAGGTAACAGGACAGGCTTTTGGTGATCTTTAGGTTCCACTCAGGGTGTCAGCGCCTCCAGCTCTAGCGGGCTCCAGGATTCCCAGAGACAGTCCCCGCCAGGGCAAACGTCTTCCATACCCCTACCCAATAGACTGTAGACTCAGACAGAGGTATATAAAAAGGGATGCTTTATTTAGCAGCCCCTGCTGGTGTCATGCAGCGGATACAGACAGATTGAGATGGGTCCCAGACCTCTGGATGATGCTTGGCCCTCTGATAATATTGATGGCATGTTCTCAGTTCTGATCTCTGTCTCTCACAGTCAGCCCAGGAGGGAACGACTGGCATGTCTGGAGGAAACTGCACACACCTCCTCTCCCTACGAGGGGTATTTGAAAACTCTATATAATTTAGCATTCCTCTCGGGGCACCAGAAGGGGAGGGCACAAGGTCTGCACCATTATTGGCTACACACAGAACCTGTGTCACCACCAATCCTGCCACTCAGAGAGTCAGCATGAAGGGGGTCAATGCCCCTAGGATAGTCTGCCACAGCCTGTAGCTACTAAGGACTTACGTAACAGGCGGCAAAGAGGCAGTCTAGACCAGCCATGGCTACATATATATACATATACATATATATATATATACATACACACACACACACACAAACACACACACTAATAACTCTGCATTTCAAATCATTACTCATGTTTTATAGTATGCATTTACAGGAAATGGATATGTAGCACATTTTCCCCCAACCTAAGTGAGATTTTATCTCTACCTGATGTATTCTGGTGCTGGTGCATACCTGTGAGGTGGAACAGGAGGCTGGAGATCTCCGCGATGGTATAGGGAGTGCACCAGGACAAGCTATACGGATGGGTTATCATCAGTGGCAGCGCCTCCAGCCCAAGAGGATCCTGGTGCAGCCAGGATGGACCACAGGGGCAATCCTTCTTTGCTTGTTCATATTTCAATTATCACACCAGAGTTAGTATAACTGGGGTTTATTTGGTACAGGATAACACCGAATACAGTCCTGAAAATAGTGCCCAGGCTTGAGGCCTTGAATACCCCTCTTCACAAACCTTATCCCCTAATAGGGCAAG
>NC_134487.1:128529036-128546536 GCF_040206685.1 Ascaphus truei
CTGTTATTTGTATTATTTGTTATTTATATGATTGTCACGTGTATTACTACTGTGAATCGCTATGTACATTAATAGCGCTATATAAATAAAGAGATACATACTGTATGCTTTCAAGGCTACAAACACACACCTCCAATAATGTAGGATCCTTATTCAACAACAAAAGCAGCAAAAACCAAATGCATTCACAATTTAAGTGCTTGCTGCAGGCTCATCGAAAAGTGCAGTCACATTGTTAGTGGGGAGCCTTGGTTGACCCACGGTGTTGCTCTGGCTCCTTCTGGCTGCTCTCTTGTTTGTAGCCAGTCTTCAGAAATGTCAGAATTGGAGTCGCAGCCTGGATGACGTTACTGTCCAGCACCTCAAGTTAAAGCCCATACCGCTACTCTGACTGCCCCCAAGTACATATTTTCATCATCTTATCGATACAAAATCCTACGCATTTTACAATCTAAATATACATTTGGAAAATTATTTTAAAAAAAACTATTTCACAAAATGGATAATACTTTACATTGAAGATAATTACTCTTAAATAAAACATAGGAACATACAGATTCAAATAGATGTACAGTATACAAACACTACTCCACAGTGTATGAAATAACAAGTGAGATGCATGTGTTTAAAATTGCAATTGACAGACGTTGGGTGTCAAACACGTATATTTATTCTTGATTGTTAACCCTTGTGTCGGTATTTTCATACAGTACCAGTGTCTAAATAGAGGAAGAATTGTCACTAATCTTGTTAATACAATAATCAAAGAAAGAAATACTCTGGTGTTAGTCTGCTTATTGCTTACTATGGAAATATTATAGATAAAGAGAAAAATGGTGATGCACAGCTCAGAAAGTGAAAAAGCCCGGCTGGAGTGCGCAAAATCTCATCTCTTTCTGATAAAGCGCCAATAGGCGCGAAACGTGTTAGAGGTTTCTTGCCATCAAGCCTTATTTTTACTGCTTGCCATGCACTAAATAAATAGATTTTTATTACACTTTCTGCACTCTAACCTTTTTTACTTTTTCTATTTTTGTTTGCCTATGACACGGCAAGACGCACACCTACGGAGCTTCAATCGGCAGGGTCTTGTGAGTACTGGGGCTTCCTTCTAACACCTACGGAGCTTCAATCGGCAGGGTCTTGTGAGCACTGGGGCTTCCTTCTAACAGCTACGGAGCTTCAATCGGCAGGGTCTTGTGAGTACTGGGGCTTTCTTCTAACAGCTACGGAGCTTCAATCGGCAGGGTCTTGTGAGTACTGGGGCTTCCTTCTAACACCTGCGGAGCTTCAATCGGCAGGGTCTTGTGAGTACTGGGGCTTCCTTCTAACACCTACGGAGCTTCAATCGGCAGGGTCTTGTGAGTACTGGGGCTTCCTTCTAACAGCTACGGAGCTTCAATCGGCAGGGTCTTGTGAGTACTGGGGCTTTCTTCTAACAGCTACGGAGCTTCAATCGGCAGGGTCTTGTGAGTACTGGGGCTTCCTTCTAACAGCTACGGAGCTTCAATCGGCAGGGTCTTGTGAGTACTGGGGCTTCCTTCTAACAGCTACGGAGCTTCAATCGGCAGGGTCTTGTGAGCACTGGGGCTTCCTTCTAACAGCTACGGAGCTTCAATCGGCAGGGTCTTGTGAGTACTGGGGCTTCCTTCTAACAGTTTGGGAGCTGGTTTGACATTTAAGAAGGTCCCACTCATGCATCAGCGTTAATTTATGTTGCCCTATAACGCAGATTTTTCATGGGGTTTTGCCGGGACGTCTGAGGTCGCTGACTACCTATCTTCACCTGTTTACTCTCAGCGTTAAACGTCTCAGCATACACTTACTTATCAAACCCTAAGGTTGGATTACAATTGATGGACTTTATACTCTGACCCACAGCCACCCACAGCCTTTTATGAAGGAACTCCGCACATTTCAAGTATTAATACATGCTGTTTTCAGACTGGTGATCAAGTCGAATTTTGCTTAACCTATGGTATCTTTCATCACTGATATTGGACTTGTTGTTCTCCTTTTAATATGTATGTATTATAAGTGGTGAACCAGTTATACTTATGGAATGGATACAAATGTATCGTTCAACCGTTTAAAGGTTCAGTCCCACATCGCAAACCAGAAACCAACCTTTTTATAAAATATTTCACAGTGTAACAATGCTAATAGCAAACGATTGGCTGTGTTCATTTTTTGGGAAATTGATTTAAAAGCTGAATTTCTGAGGGAACTCTGAGTGAGGAAGGGTTTATCAATCAAGTGTTTTCTTTACCCTCATTCCACAGGTATCAGAGCGCCAATACAGATAAGGGGAGTAGGAGAGAGGGGCCTCTTGTTGAACAGACAGTGACATCAGATAAACGGGAGCAGCCAGAGGAAATGAAACCCCTCCCAAATCCCGGCTCACCATTCTTACAAACATAGGCCTCGGGCATGGTCAGCGCTTATGCGCTGACCCGTGCTGAGGCGCGCTGCTGCTCGGCACTGAGCCCCTGCAGCCGCAATGAGAGCGGCTTTAGCAGGGGCTCGCGCATGCTTCCGATCGCTTGCGGAAGCGTGTCTCTCTTGAGTCTTCAGATTTTCCTGCTTGCCGGAGCACAGGGCCGGTCACGTGAGCGGTTCGCCCAAAGAGGGCGAACCAGCTCCGTGACGTCACTGGCCCGCCCCCAGACCCACCCCCGACACGCCCACGGACGGCGCGCTGTGTAAGGCCAGGGAAAGCACTGCTTTCCCTGAGCCTCAGTGCGCGTCCGCACTCGGCAAACAACTATGTCCCAGGCCTAACTTTGACGGATGATTTAAAAATATGGTATGGCGTTATATTTTTGGCCAAAAAATACATCAATCACCCAAATGTAACCCCTTAAACATGTCACTGCCATTAGTACACTTTGGTTCAAGGAGGGATTGCACCCTTAAAACAAGTGGTTTAAAAGAAGAACAATACTCTCTTGCAGCTGAACGAGAACGGCATACAGAACGGAAATCTTTTCATGGCAGCTCTGGAATAGAAATGACTAAATCTACACCTCATCATCTCTTTGATATACTACGTACAGGTTCATGACATGTTTATAATAGATGAGGGAAGAGAAGAAAGCCTGAAGCATATTTCACAGCAGTTTCAACAACTTTCACCCATCAATCAACAGAAAAAATACCACGTTGACACCAGGCAATAGTAAAATTCACCCATCCATGTAAAAAAAAAAAAAATCCTCAAAGAGGCTCAGCTACTGCTCCTTCATGACGCCAGCTTTTGTTGCATTCATATATTATGAAGAAGGCTATGATATTGTGAATGGCCAAACAGTCACATTACACTCAGCTGTATTTGCTCTGACAAGAACCAAGTTCTTTAGAAAACGTACTGAATTATTTAAAAATGGGATAGGTGTCAAAAAACATCACTAGAAACACTTTTATCAGCTCTGCCCTTATCAAGAAGGAATCCAAGGCGCCATTAGCGTAGAAATATATGTGCGTGTACAACCAGTATACACATAATCCATGTCCAGGTATTACACTTGAATTGGCATACAGTATAATACCACTACTTACCTTGGACACGTGTAAGATATGCAAGCCTGGTCCACACTGCTCTATATTCTCCATCAATTTTGTTGGGTAGTAAATGAATACCAACTCTGTGCTGAGATCTCCTCTAACCATAAAAGTCTGGGGTGAGAGGAGTTTCCAGCACAATGTCGCAGATTAGGCTGTCATTTTTACATTCAACTACAAAAGTGTAGTGCGGGTGTAGTGCTGTACCTAGCTGTATATCTGTGATGGGAGGGGGTAACCAGGCTATATATTAAAGGTCAAGCCTGTATGGTTACCCCTGCTCCGTGTATATAAGGGTCCAAGAGAGTTAGCTCTTGGGCCCAGTAGCATTGTACAGTATCACTGCATTATAATGTCTGTATTAAAACCATTTTTGGGGTTTTTCCCTTTCCGGGCATGCAATCAAGCAGGGATTGCTTGAGTTGAATGAGTTTCAAGGGGGGGTTTGCGTGGAACCGTTGTCAGAATGTGCCTAGGAAGTTGGGGTCCAGAGTTAACGGTTCCCCAATAAATGTACCCAGGAATCATGTCTGATTCTCGTATACATGTAGCCTCATTGTCCCGGCAATACCTTCCCTTGAAAACGTAAGCGCGATTCACCACTATGGCACCCTGCTTTAGCACAACTCGGAAAGGAGAATGAGGCACAGGGATAAATATGTATTCCTTTAGCTGAGGGAATCCCAAGCTTAAGGGGGGTACCCAGCTAGTGCCAAGGTGACCCACAAACAGTATATGTTTTGTGGGTACCCAACCGTACATAAGGTTGAGGGGACTCTGAGAGTCCAACCTGAGTCAAAGGGAAAGCATGGGGGGACATCATGTAGACAAAAATAAAAAGAGTAAATTTTACCCTTTTCTGTTCTCTGTACCCAGAGTGTATTAAAAAGTAGTTTTAATATGTTTAAACATTCTGAACCCATGTCCAAACAGGCAGCCCGTGCAAACCCATAGGCGCCGGTATGTCTGCTGGACATCAGAGTTCAAAGCAGCCAGAGGATGGCCAGAGGTGCGAACAGTGTTTGGTTAGCGGGGAAAGGCGGAGTACTAGGTCCGGAGATCAATGGCAGTCCTCCGGGTTGACACTTGTTCTGCCAGACTTAGGGGTGCCTGCCCAGCGGGGGGCATTGCGATCGCTTGGGGGAGATGTGACAGGCTTGCGCATGTTCTTTGGCTATTTCAAATTCCCCACTGACCCGGCTTTTCTACCCAACTTGGCTCTGATTGGCTGCTTAAGAAAGTTCCCACAGCTGATTGGCTGTCCGGTCTGCTTCTATTTTATGAATGAAGCAGGGAATACTATAAGAAGCCGTGAGCCAATCAGATTGTTTGTTCCCCTTGAGTCAGAGCTGAATGAGCGCGGGCGGGCTTTTCAAAGATGCTTTGTTTGTTATAGCAAAGAACCCGGCTTCGATTTCAAGCCTGAAAAGCCTTCTGCCAGAGACTAAGTCCCGACTTTTGTGCCCAAATTCTCAGAAACTAACGTAGCGGTCGCAGCTGGGATTTTATGCCGATTTGAGTTTCAGGAGATTTAGGCTGACTCGCGGCCAGGTGGGACCAAGTTCTCAGAAAGGAACCTAGTGGTTGTGGCTGGGATTTCATGCCGATTTAAGTTCCAGGAGATTCCGGGCTAAGTCCCGGTCAGGGTAAAACTCTCCCATAGAGTTCCCTGCACCTAGGAGTTTTCGACCCCAGCACCCCAGTAAGTGTGTCTTTTAATCTGTATTTTGTGTTTCACTGTGAGTATGCGAATTTATGCTGAATAAATTAAAATTTATTTCTCTACCTTGTTTTACTCAATGAATGATCCTGGTAAAAAGGTGTAAATAACCTGGTCTCTCATGACAATATGTACCCCATGCTGTCCCATTTTAATGTTAGGAATTAACTAGTATGTCTGAAACAGAGCAGGGAGAAAAAGGGGCAGTTACAAAACACATGATATAGAAACTTAGATGCAAACACTGACATTGATGTTACAAAGAAGAGATGGGTGGGTTCTGGGGGAATGGGGCAAAATCCCCCCAGATTCCACTTTTCATAAATTATCCAAACTGTGACTCGCCCCTAGTGTCCAAACCTGAGACAAAAACCAACGCAGAACTTTGTTTTCACTTCAGGCTCTGAGAAAATACCCTGTCTGCATTTCCTCCCAGCTCCTCCCTGGGAGGCTCACTCCCTCCTCCCGATCCCCAGCTTCTCCCCAGGAGGCTCTCCCCCTTTTCTCAATCCCCAACTCCTCTCCGGGTGGCTCACTCCCTCCCACCGATCTCCAACTCCTCTCCGGGAGGTGTAACGTGTAGATCACCACAAACGAGGGGCGACTGCGGGGCTGAGGTAGGGATTGGTATAGAACGCCGACCACAACTGTGAGGGCGCGTCTAGAGTGTAGGATAGTCTTGCAGGCCGGATCAGGGTAATAGAAGACAGCGTAAATGAGGTACTTGCCGGGTCTAGGAGTGTAGTGTAGCGGATTGTTGGGGTACATAGCCGGAGTCAGGATTGGATAGCGTAGAGTAATCATAGAGCCAAAGCCAGGGTCAGTGCAGGAGAGCAGCGTCGTCATATTCCAATGCCAGGGTCAGTGCAGGAGAGAGCAGGATCGTCGTATCCAAAGCAAAGGTCAGCGCAGGAGATAATCACAAGGTACAAGTTTCAGGCAGGGTCAGGCAGCAAGGTACAGGCAGATAGGCACGGAGTAGTGAGGTTCAGCGTCACACACAGGAGTTATGCTCGGCAAGGAATGAAGTGCAGAGTATATTTAAAGGACCTCCCACCAATGGGAGGCATCCAGGAAGTGGGGCTGCAGTTCCTGATAGGCTGCTGGATCGTGCAGGTGCGTCCTATTTCACAGCCAATTGAGACCGCATCAGAGTGTGCGCGTGCGCCACGCACAACCCGCGCATCATGCTGGCGACCCGGTCGCGCCGTCATCGCGCGCCACGACACCCTCGCCAGTACAAGGGCGGAGACCAGAGGCGGGACCCGCAGGAACAGAGGAGGAGCACGGAGCACAGCCGCGCCGTATAGTCCTGACGTCAGGGCGGGAACGAGGGGTGGAGACCGCAGACCGACGGGGAGATCGTGCACCGCGCACGCACCACGCATCAATGCCAGAGGAATGGGAGCGCGCCCTGTGCCCAGAACCAGAAGATGCCGACAGTACCCGCGCACAGCGCGTAAGTGCCCCCCCACCCCCTCTAGGAGCAACCTCCGGGCGACTCCATGAAGACTTCTCTGGAAAATTCAAATGGAAGTTCCTGACCTTTCTTGCCGCATGAATCCGATGACTAGGTACCCACGATCTCTCCTCAGGGCCAAATGCCTTCCAATAAACGAGATAATGTAAGGAGCCTTGAGAGAATTTGGAATCCAGGATAGATCGAATTTCGTATTCGGGCTGACCCTGTACCAATACGGAAGTGGTGGGGAGAACGGGAATGGAGTGAGCGCTCTGGATCACAGGTTTGAGCAAGGACACATGAAAAACTGAGGGAATTCTCATGGAAGGAGGTAAAGACAAGCGATAAGCTACCGGATTGATTTTTTCAGAAATAGAGTACGGACCAAGGAATCTAGGTGCAAACTTCATTGATGGCACTTTTAGCCTAATATTTTTGAAGACAGCCAGACATTGTCACCGGGCTTAAATTTAGGAGCTGGTCTATGATGGCGATCAGCCTGATGTTTCTGTCTCTCGACAGCTGATTTGATGTTCCTTTGAGTCCTTTTCAATAGAACTTGAAGTTCCCTGATCCTGTTGTCAGCGGCTGAGACCCCTGAGGTAGAAACTGTAAGAGGAAGAGTGGCTGGATGGAATCCGTAATTGATGAAAAAAGGAGATTCAGTGGTTGATTCACTACGAAGGTTATTGTGTGCGAATTCCGCCCAAGGAAGGAGCTCCGACCAATCGTTCTGGGAATCAGACACGAAGCACCAAATTAATTGCTCTAAAGATTGATTAGTCCTCTCCGTCTGCCCATTAGTTTGCGGGTGATACCCAGAAGACTAGTGAAGAGATATGCCCAACTGAAGACAAAAAGAGCGCCAAAATTTAAATACGAACTGCGATCCTCTATCAGATACAATCACTGTTGGAACCCCGTGTAGACGAAAGATATCCTTGATGAATATCTCAGCAAGTTTGGGAGAGCTAGGCAGGCCTTTGAGTGGTACAAAATGTGATTATTTGGAGAACCGATCTACTACTACAAGAATAGTGTTCATACCTTTAGAATTAGGTAAATCCACCACGAAATCCATAGACAAGTGTGTCCATGGCTGAACCGGGACAGGTAATGGCTGAAGTAACCCAGCAGGGAGGTTTCTAGAAGTTTTAGTCCTGGCACAAGTTGGGCACGCAAGTACAAAGTCCTTAAGATCCTTCTGCATCCGAGGACACCAGAAAGTCCGAGAGATGAAATGCAATGTCCTTTTTGACCCGGGGTGACCTGCCGATTTGGAAGTGTCCCGATTCCATGACCTGTTTGTGCAAAGAAGGAGAAGTAAACAGACGGCCCTCAGGAACCATAAGGTTATCAGGAATCTGGTTTTGCTGAAGGACGATATCCATTAAAGCCTCAAAGTTAGTGGAAGAAAGAATGAGTTTGGATGGAAGAATAGACATGAGTTGATCCTCAGAATTATCCTCAAGAGAAAATTGATGGGACCGAGCATCTGCTTTAATGTTTTTTGTCCCAGGAAGGTAGGAGATAATAAAGTTGAACCTTGAAAAGAATAGTGACCATCTGGCTTGGCGGGCTCCCAGACATCGAGCTCCTTCGATATACAACAAATTCTTGTGATGCGTAAGAATTGTCATGGGCATCTCAGTTCCTTCTAAAAGATGTCTCCATTCTTCCAATGCAAGTTTCATGGCCAAAAGTTCACGATTACCAATATCATAGTTAGATTCAGCTGCGGAAAATTTTGGGGAGAAAAAAGCACAAGGATGCAACCTGGCCTGAAGATTTTCCTCTGGGACAGAACAGCGCCTACACCAACATCAAATGTATCCACCTCGAGGGTAAAGGGGAGCTTAGGATCAGGATGAACCAGAACCGGGGCGGGTACAAACGCTTTCTTTAAGAGATCAAAAGACTTAACTGCAGACCAAGACGAGGGATCTGCTCCTTTTTTGATAAGAGCCGTCAGAGGAGCTACTAAAGAAGAGACATTCTGAATAAATCTGAGATAATAATTGGAAAACCCCAGGAAGCGCTGTACAGCCTTGAGCGTGGTGGGTTGAGGCCAGTTCAAAACCGCTTTGACATTGGCAGGATCCATTGTGAGGCTGGAGTCCGAAATTATGTATCCTAAGAAAACTGTAGAAGATTGGTGAAAGTGACACTTTTCAAGTTTAGCGAATATACCATAACCTTGGAGTAACACAGTGGTGCGCAAACTGGGGGGCGCGACCCACAGGGGGGCGCGAGACTGCCGACGGGAGCGCAGGGTTTACAGAGGCCCCACGCGCTTCCCGAAGGCACTTAAATTAAGTGCCGGGGGAGCTGCAGGGCCTCTGTAAACCTTACTTATCTTGGCTCCGGCGGCTTCCTTCCTGCATCGCCATGGCAACGAGGCGCTAGTGAGAGCATGTACACCATACCACTCAGTACTTTGGACTCTAAGACGCTGATAGCTACCTCTACACAGCTTCCCGCCTTACTCAGCCCTGCCCGGAACTAATTACACACAAGGATTTTCCTGGAGGACGCTAACAGCGGCTGTGATGCTCCCTGAGTTCCTGCTGGACGGAGGCTCAGAGGGGTTTGATCGGATGTCACCAAGAGTCGTGTGAGCAGAGGAGAAGAGTTCCAGTACTGGTGCATGAGTATTATCTCATAAAATGCTCTTATTCTTTGTTGTGTGTGAGTTTTAAATTGTTGGACTTTTTGGGGAATATTAAATGTTATTTTAGACATATTGCACTAGGATCGGGCGCTTTCTTTTTTCGTTTTTGTACAGATCTGCTGGGAATTCGTTGGTTCCATATAGAAGGCTGCCAGTATCCTGCATAGAGTGTCATCATCTATTCTGGGATTATCATCTTTTGAACAATATTCATTTATGGTTTTTGGACTCTATATTTGATATTCTAATCAGTACAGTATATTCCCATTATTACTTATAGTTTTATATCCCAAGATATCTGCATTTATTTATATTATTTAACATCTAGTATTGTATACATATAGATTTGGTGGTCACTTGTATCATTCATTGGGTCACAAACTGCACTATATATATATATATATATATATATATATACATATATATATATATATTTTTAGTATTTGTATATATACTAGCAATACACTGTTTATATACACAAATATTATTAGGATGCACATATATTTGTTCTTTATAGGTTATCACATCATAGTATTTGTTCATTAGCTCACATATTAGGGGCTTTATCATTTATTTATATATCTATTTAATATATTTACTTAATTTAAAGGCGCAGTCTTTTTTCTGTTAGTATATGTATATATATATACATACATTATATATATATATATATATATATATATATATATATATATATATATATATATATATATATATATATATATATATATATATATATATGGGTGTAAAGTAAATTTATATTTAAATACTATTTAGAGAGTATTTATAAATGTTAAAAAATCCACTTTATTCAACATATATTTGAATTTATATATGTATATATATATTCCGCCATAATCCAAAACCAGAACCCAAACAAAAAATAAATAAAAAATGTTTTGATGCAAAACCAAAACACTGGGCACAAAAGCATCTCGCCTTAGTACGTCTCTGTGGATAACATTAAATACAGTTGCTATGGTTTTTCACTTTCATTTATTAGAAACATGCTTATTTCAGTGTAATTTGCCCCATCATTGAGTGTTTGTGTTAATGAGCAGTATCAGAGGAGCGGAGAGAAAAAGCAGGACAGCGTGTAATATATAATTAAAACCATAAACGATTTATTTTTAAACCCAAATCAACTCTTTGAGGTATATTTCGGGGGTCCTAAATATTCTGTGTATTGCTCCAAAGACATAAGCGATGTAATTCTATCCTTATTCCCCCATAATTTCAGCCATTTCACCACCATACTACCCTACTTTCAACTTCTGTCAGGCATAACCTACCCCAAAATCACTGACAAACTGTAGATAACATGCATTCAAAACAATACTTAATAATAGAAGTTATTTAGGGGTATTTATCATAGGCATAAGGACTTAGGTCCCCATCTCAGTATCAGGCACATAGTCTGAGGTACAGGAATATAGAGGGGTTACACAGGTAACTAAAAGTTATCCTCTGGCAGTGATATAAAATGCACAGACTGCAGCAGAGAGCAGCTTGAAGTGAATTTTGTAAGGCTTTAGGTGCCACCAGTGGTCTAAGAACCAGAGCCACAGATAGCTTTCCTGGGGCCCAGGACTAAACTTTCCGCTGCCCCCACCCCCAGTGTTGGCGGCCTTGCGAGACCGATCTCTAACACCCCCATCTCCCTCCTCCCTCTCCCCTCTCTTACACTCCACCTCTCTCCCCCTCACGCCCCCACCTCTCCCCCCACACTCAATAACCCCCTCCATCAATACACATTATACCCCCTCCCTCTCCCAATACACATAATAACATCCCCAATACACATACCCCCCCAAAATACAACATCATCACCACACACACACAGATGGGGCCTCCGATGCAGCACTGACCCCATGGGTGGATGCAGAGGTTGGGCCGTGTGCAGGTGAGAGGCACGCTGCAGGGGGAGAGCTGGGCCCGCAGCCGCTGGGCCTGTGACAGTTGGCTTGGCTCTTGTCCCCTGTCGGCGACCCTGCTTTAAACCACTGTTGGAGAACCACTGGTTAACATAATAACCGTAGGGAAGGGATTTTTAACATCCTGATTAAAAAACCGTAATTATTTAAAAACATAATTGTATATTATTTATTCATTGTTCTTTTAATTCTTCATTTAGACATCTCTCATAGTGACTGTTAATAAATACAGTGTAATAAGTGGGAAATAAGTGTTATGGTATTAGTGATAAAGAGTACAAGTGTTTTCCAGTACTTTTTTTTTTTATTTACATACTTAGAATTTCACTTTCTAAAATAATTAAAAATGATTCATTTAACAAAATTGTACTATTTTAAGGCATCAATAGAGAAGGAGTGACTCAGTGAGTAAAGACACTGACTGGCACTGAGTGGGAAGCAGGGGAGCCTGGTTCAATTCCTGGTGTCTGCTCCTTGTGACCTTGAGCAAGTCACTTTATGTTCCAGTGCCTCAGGCACCAAAAAACATAGATTGTAAGCTCCACGGGGCAGGGACCTGTGTCTGTAAAATGTCTCTGTAAAACGCTACGTAAAACTACCAGCGCTATACAAGAACAAACTATTATTATCATCAATATTGCTTAAATGTTCTTAAAATGTAGTCCAAGTAGCTCTGTCCCGATGTTTAATAAATATAGATCTTTTCAAATCACCGATTTTTGCCCGTTCCACTAATGAGAGCATTAAAGTAAGGGGAAGAGTGAGCAGGTGTTTTCCTTGCCAACTCCCGATTAAAGGAGCAAGCCAGGCCATTGCTTCCTTTCTTTCAGTACATGACTGAAGCAGGGGGTCCCCTGAGCTGAACCCCATTCATTTCAGCTCAGGGGACGCCCTACTTATAGAGATACTTATCTACGAAGGGGGTGCCGGTATCCCTCGTCACATGGACCAATAGGAAGCCACACCGAGTGACGTCATGGCTGCCTATTGGCCCGCAGGGCCCGGAAGCTCTGAAAAGGAGCCATATAGTGAACCCTGGAGTGGCTACCGGCACCCACTGTGGAGGTAAATGCCTCCGGAAGCAGGGGGTCCCGGAGCTGAAATTAATGGGATTCAGCTACAGAGACCCCCTGCTTCAATCCTGTATTAAAAAAAAAATGAACAAAAAAAATGATGCTTGGATTACCTCTTTAAAATGACCTTAACTGATTCTCTCTCTATAGAACATTCAACTGTCAACTCCCACCAACAGAACTACAATAACGTCCTTCAAAACAGCTGCTTATCCACGACAGCAGTTCCTTGGAGAGTACAAAAGATATGACCTTAGAAAGTATTTGCACAATTATTTACTGCATAAGTAAGGATAATACGGAATACCACGCAAATGCCTTATTGTGATCAGTTTTCCTTAATAATACAGTATTAAGTGGCCACTGGGGAATTTTAAGGGCAGGCCCATGGCTTTGGCTCAGCAGGGGTAGCCTTAGAGTCCCCAAGGGAGGCCTGAAGAGCCAGTGGGTGATGGGGGTGGGGGACGATAGTAAGGGATCAATTTTGGTGGCTTTATGGGAGTTCCTGGCACAGTGGTATTCCTGTCTGTCGTCCTCTAGGGGTGCTAAGTTAGTCTTTGTCCCAGTCTGGTAGCAGGGTAGGGGGGTACAGATTTAGCAGGTGCTTGTGTCCTCAGTCATCTGGCAGGGTGTTGCTAGAGCTACCCAAGGTTAGAAAATAACAAGGTTAGTGGTTTAGAGGAGGGGAGTGCAGCCCCAACCATGCAGTTTGCAGGTGTTGTGGTCATTCAGTCTGGGTAATGGAAAAGAGAGCAGGGCGATGCTGGCGGACTCTTGCTCTCAGGAGCTCTCAGCGTCGGCCCGTTTGGCCTTCACTTACCATTAGCGGTAAAAGAAAAGTTATGGTGAGTGGAGTACGTTGATCTATCTACGGTGTTGCCCGGTTTGATGGAGTTGATGGGAAGGTCCAAAAGTGAGGAATGGGCGATATGGCAAATTCCTAACAACTGGCTACATCATATTGGCTAGCATCATCAGGGAGAAGAGACCCCAGGAGTGTGCATCTCCATTTAAACATTTTGATACCATATGAGTGTCTTATAAAGTATATGGTGGTATTGCCTGCTGGCGGTATGATGTATGTATGTATGTCTTTATTTATATAGCGCCATTAGTGTACATAGCGTTTCACATTAGTACTACACGTGACAATCATATAAATAACAAATAATACAAATAACAGATCATGGGAATAAGTGCTTCAGGCATAAAAGTAACATTTCGGAAGAGGAGTCCCTGTTCCGAGGAGCTTACAGTCTAATTGGTAGGGAGAACGTACAGAAATAGTAGAAGGGCATTCAGGTAAGTGCGTCTGCAGGGGGCCAAGCTTTATGTATCGTGTATAGTATTAGCCACGGTGCTACTCATATGATAAGGCGTTCCATCAAAGAATGGCAGTTCAGAGCTGTGTTTCTTGGGAGTGTACTCCTTTTAGGGCCAGGGTAGCTGCTAAGTGTATTAGGAGAGGTAAGGTAGATGGGTCCCGGCAGTGAGGTGGAGAGATTGAAATTAAAAGCCCTGAAGCATGGCCCAATGACTTGTATGCTATCTGATTAGGGAGGTGGCTCATCTGTTTTGGTAGGGACTCACAAGGCAGTTTTGGATCCTTTTCGAGGAGGTCAGGTCTGCGGGAAAAGAAAATGATTTGAACTCACTGATAGCAAGATATTGGGGTGGCTGGTGTTAAGCTGACAAAGGAGGTAGCCTTTGATGAGGCTATGGAACAGGTCGTCTATATGAGTAAGGGGCTTTAATGGGGAACACCAATGTCAAGTCTGCCTTTTGTCTTTTGGCCTTTTGTCTTGGTTGTTTTTATATGTTGAGGTGTGTTCCAAGGCGAATTTTTTTTGATCTCTGATACTCATGGGATGTTCAATATCCTGCTTCTTCTTTGCAATATTTAGCGGTTTCCCTGACTGGGTGGTTATAATAGAATTAAGTATTGAAGGGGATTAGGTGTATATGCTTGTATAGGCTAGGTGGTGTTCAATTATCAGATGTAGGCTTGGACATCTTAAGCTTTTGCCTTCAGGATGACTTTGAGTGGCCATGGATTTAAAGTATAAAATGTCCTTGTCATTTCAAGTTTTCGTGGTGTTAGCATGGGGGATTTGCCAGGCAGAGCCTCATATTAAAGTCAGGTTGGGTACCTGACCTATAACTACAAAGATGGAGGTGGGATGGGGCGCCAGGCTTGCTTGGTTCATCTTGCATGAAGGGCATCCCCCTATTTTGGTGGCCTTAGGGGCTCCTTTGGTTAGGTCCACTAGGCTGACTTGGCTGGTAGAAGTTCTGAGGCGAGTCATGTGCCTGCGGGCTCAGTTATTTGCAGGTCAGTATGGCAAGCCTGCGATGTTCTGTTATGATTGGTTATTTATTATACAAGAAAGGAAGAGTAGAGTCTCCAGATGCAATAATTTATTGAAGCCAAATAAAGGGTCCAACGTTTCGGTTGTCACAGCAGCCTTGGTAAAGGAGTGGACACTTTATTTGGCTTCAATAAATTATTTCATTTATAAAATCTGTGGAGCCTCTACTCTTCCTTTGTTTTGTATCCCGTACTTGGATTGCAGCGGGCCTTCCCTCATCGAGTTAGAGAGCACCGGTATTAGTATCCAACATTTATTTTGATTTTTGGTGTGCAACATTTTCCCACATTACATTGGTTATTTATTATGACAGCTGTGGCTGTCTTCCTCCCATAAATGGAACAGTGTCATTATTGGGTTGTGAAATTTGGGGCCAAGATGGAAAGGTTTCGGTTTATAAAAGGCAGCCCCTTTAGCAGGTCCAAAATCCTGTAACAGCCCATTTGTAACTTCAAGTAGGTTGAGTATGCCTATCTGCTACATCATTGGCGGTGGAATCTGTAATGCTCAATAAAAAAAACAGCGGTAATATTTGAGATGCCTATCTCCATCCTTTCTACAATGTAGTTTTTTTTCCGAGCAATCTACAAAATGTGGGCTGTTTTCTCCCAGAACAATGCTTGCATTGATTACATGTACTGTATGCTATGTAATTGCAAGGAGACATTAAATAAATAATATTTTCTAGTGGACTACTGTTTTTCTTGAAAATACATTCTGTATTTAGTTATATCAGCCTCCTGGTCTACGTATCTTTCATCTTTGCTCCACTCAAGTAAAAACACGTACTTTCTAGGTTCAACCAATACTCTCTGTTGATATGCAGCTGATTCTGTTGGTTCCTCATATGCTTCTTAATGGCTCTGATCTACACATTTACATTTGAAGTTCTTCAAGCCGAATTCCTACATTTTGGATGTCCAGAATCTTCATACACTCCTTGACACCCAAGTCTAGCTTCACATCTTCACTATTTGCTCGAATATTCCCTCCCACCAATCGTCTATTCCATGATTTTTTTTCCTGTCTATAAAAAGCCACTTCTTCAGGGTAGTCTTTCTCTCTGACCTTCACTCCCCCCGCTCTCTCCTCTATGCCTCCCAACAGAATCTATAACCTGATATTGACAGGTAAAGAGATGCATTGCAGCTGCTTTGATCACAAAGCAGGCTGGGCATTTTCTCAGCCTTTAACTCATGTTCCACTTTAGCATTTCCATTGATCCCCAGCAGATTATAGGATTATTTGTGCAGGGAATTCCGTACCCGCTGTATTTGTACATGACAGCATTTAAGTTACTGTGTTTTTTGCTGTTGTCTTTAAGTTTCACAGTGCACTGCATTGTACAATATGGATGCGCCTTATAAATGGTGGTAACTATGTCTGTCTCACCTGAGGAGTGTTTTGCCAGGAGTTACATAATTAAACACTGACACATTTATCAACTTGTAAATAGTGAGCGTGTCTCTGAAATCAGGCAATTTGCACAGAATTCTGCAGTTCATAAAATACGTTTATTGAAGCAGTCAAATAAATGCAGCAAAGTCTACCACAATCTTCTTAAGTATGATGTTAGTTGCTATGGTGTTTTGTGTTATCATGAAATTTGATTTCTCCCTTTATGTCTGCAAAAAGACCTAGTGAGATTCAAGTAACAGCTTAGTAGCACATTTGAAACCAGGGAACCATCCTCCCAGAATACACTTATCCAGGTAATGTTTTCTCCTTACTACAGGCATACCCCGCATTAACGTACGCAATGGGACCGGAGCATGTATATAAAGTGAAAATATACTTAAAGTGAAGCACTACCTTTTTTCCACTTATTGATACATATACTGTACTGCAATCGTCATATACGTGCATAACTGATGTAAATAACACATTTGTAACAGGCTCTATAGTCTCCCCGCTTGCGCACAGCTTCAGTACAGGTAGGGAGCCGGTATTGCTGTTCAGGACGTGCTGACAGGCGCATGCGTGAGCTGCCATTTGCCTATTGGGCGACATGTACATACTCGCGAGTGTACTTAAAGTGAGTGTACTTAAACCGGGGTATGCCTGCACTAGTCATTTTGGGAAATCTTTTGTTTAGCTTATTATATCTCTGAATTCCCAACCTACATTCTGCGCCTAACTATTTATGAAGAAAAATAAAGGAATACACTACTTGTTTACTTCTTGAAATCCTTTAACCAACTTCAAGATCCCCCTCTCCCTTATGTCTTCCAGTAACATACATGTTTTTGAGACCTTAGCCTCTTCCCATATGTCGTCTTGCATGCATCTATTACAAGAATCTAGACCATGGGTAGCCAACTCCAGTCCTCAAGAGCTACCATCAGATCAGGTTTTCAGGATATCCCTGCTTACACACAGGTGGCTCAATGAGTGGCTCAGTCTTCGACCAAAACCTGACCAGTTGGTAGCTCTTGAGGTCTGGAGTTGGCCACACTTGCTCTAGACAATCAAAAAATCTCAGGTCTTCATTCAGGTCTTACATTTGCGCTGTGATCTCCAGCCCACAGAAATCCTCTGCTTACCCGCACTTTGCTTTGGTTCCTTCCCCCATGCATTTGATGATCATGTTAAACACAGTAAGCACCAGAACTAAATCTCATTGATTGCTTCTACCATGTTGGCTGCCAGTTTTCTCATTTGCAAAAAGTTGTCATTTTCTTTGGTCAGTGTTCCACACACCTGCTCATCA